>NC_053392.1:132314862-132615205 GCF_905171765.1 Bufo bufo | reverse complement strand
GAAGAGGGGAGGGGGGGATGATAGAGGAGGCATTTTAATGAAAACCTCTAAAGGATCTCCATTTCTCCCAAGTGGTTAGGAATTTGTGATGGGTCCTGTTTTCCCAGGCTGCAAGCTCTTCGAATCTGTATATAGAATCGATTTTGTTAAACCAATGGTCTAGAGAGGGGAGATCTTTTTTTAGCCATTGTGTCGGGATCAAGAGTCTGGCAGATATAAGAAGGATTTTGAGGAGGAGGGAGGGGATTATCGTGTGATCCGGAGGTAGACCGAGTAGGGCCAGTGAAGGTGAAAAAGTTATATTTGAGTCACAGATTTCATTGCTTTTTTTAAAAATCTTCCTCCACCAGTCGGAAATCAAGGGGCATGACCACCAAATGTGGAACATGGTTCCGCGATCCTTTTCGCACCTCCAGCAGTTGTCTGAATTACCGTCTCCGTATCGACATGTGATTATGCACCATTTCAAAAATATGGCGTGCAACTGTGGATTGTCCATACTATTTCTTCAAATAAGTTCATTCCCGATCATTGCCATTCGTTTGCTGAATTTTAATGCAGCAATCATTCCTTCTGTATGGGGGATGAATGATCGCTGCTATGATCATTCGTTCCTATACAGCCGGAGTGTTTGCCAGGGCACATCCTTATGATGTTCTGCCAACATATGAGGATTTTAGGTACTCACCGATATTAGATGATGTGAAAAAGGAGGAAAAGCAGATGGCAGAAGAAGGGGCTCCCACCTTGAGGGCAGGAGAGCACTGGGGTTGGAGAAGTGGGTATGCCAGAGATGAATGATCGCTGCTATTATCATTCGTGCCTATACAGCCGGAGTGTTTGCCAGGGCACATCCTTATGATGTTCTGCCAACATATGAGGATTTTAGGTACTCATCGATATTAGATGATGTGGAAAAGGAGGAAAAGCAGATGGCAGAAGAAGGGGCTCCCACCTGTAGGGCAGGAGAGCACTGGGGTTGGAGAAATGGGTATGCCAGAGCTGATTAATATTCTGTGCTTACTGTCAAATAACCTGCAGGAGATTGCAGGCCAGAACAGCAATAATATGCATGTTGTCCCTCCACCTAACCAGCCGAACCCCATACCAGCAACAGTCCCTGTTTAAAGTTGCCCCGCGGCCATTAGCAATGAGGAAGGACTATACAGTGCGGTATTCATTACTAAATGAAAAAATGTGCGGTTCTTCACTGCAGCATGCCCACAATCCGTCCACATCACAGCTGCTCGGTGTGGCCGTACCCTAAGGCAGAGTGACCTGGGTATACCCAATTCGTGATGAATTAATTCGGAACAAATCGAATTTCTTGGCTAACTTATGCAAAGTTTCCAAATCAAATTTTTCAAAACTTCGCTCATCTCTAATTATGATGGTGGTTCTTGGCAACCACTTACTTTTAGCTCATGAGTGACACAACGCTGAAATCATGTATGTCACTACTTTATGCTGCCTTCAGTGAAGGCAGCATAAAGTTGAAGACAGGTTCCCTTTAAGACATTTTTGATTATAATTAAGTTTTGCTCTACTTGGTGCTGACATTGACATTTTCTGAGCATGACTTGTAGTTTCTGTGTGACCTAGTCAACCACCAGCTGCCAACCGTACAGGGGTTTTCACATGGCCGGAAGAGGCCAGCAGGTATTATGCTGTACATTCCTAAATCCAGAGGCAGCAGCAATACTGACAACATAGTGGATTGCGATATAAAGATGATGCTACTGCGGTAAACATCTCTGCCCAGTACATGCAGGGGTTACATTCTTGCGTGACCTTATCGGCAGGTGTTACTGTATATTTATTCTATGATGTGTGTATCCGCTGTGTGCACTTGGCGTTGTATAAATTACACTGACTTCCTCTATCCCTAGGGAGCAGGCTACAGGAGGGAGCCCAGTACTGGCGTTTTGACTCAGTCCAGTCTCGGGGTTCTGCCTCCCCCACCCTAGCCGGAATTGCTTCCGCACCTGTCGGTGGCTGTTGTTGACTCAGGAGGCCACCCCACCCCTTCCAGGCAAGCTCTGGAGCCTAGCTCAAAGATTTGGCAGGTTCTTGGGCTGTTTTCTTTCCCTTAACAGTCTGGGCAGGTGCCAGCCCAGGAACAAGAGAGGCAGTATCCGAAGAAAAGAGTGAGAGAGAGCTGGGAGGAGGGAGAGGAAGGAGACAGCGAGTGGGAGAGAGGAGGGCTGAAATGCTACGAGAGGAAATGGTCAAAGGGAACAGTGCACACAAGTACAGGAGAGGGGTCTGGCTTACTAGAGGTCACAAAGGACATATCAAAGAAAGAAACACTCCTGTCCAGGATCCTGCGCGTCACACACAATCAGATCACAAACACGACCTATCTGTCCTCAGGAATAATCATCTAGGTATTAATCCAGTTTTAAGTAGAAACATACTGTTTGCAAAGACAAAACATAAAGTTAGTCAACACATCCTAATGCGCAGGTGCACATTGCCATGGCTGAAAATACAAAATCAAACACAATGGAAAAGCATTCTGCAAACACAATATATGAACTAGGGATGAGCGAACATCTGAAGCCGATTCGCATAAAACTTTGTTCCAATACTGTACGGAGCAGGAGCTCCGTACAGTATTAGAATGTATTGGCTCCGATGAGCCGAAGTTAATGCTTCGCGAAGTCTGGCGAGACTTCGCGCAATAGCTTCATAATAATTTGTACTGTAAAAAAACATTTCCTGAACTCGGGTTCAGTTCCAAGGTGCTATACTCACTATATGAATAAATATGAGGTAGCAAGCAAATATTTTTTTATCAAAATAATTTGTGCCCATCCACCGCGGCAAGGTGACCTCTTTTGGACGGGATTCTACCCTTAATTCTACCTCTTTTGGTGCCAACCGGCCTCTAATGACTTTAGGGAATGCAGACTCAATACATATACTGAGCCCACTCTGTACGCTACCGCTCCTGGTGCCAGCTGGCCTCCAAAGAATACAAAGAGAGGAGGCTAGTTTTATACTGCACTAATTAAAAAGTGCCTGTAGAAAGGATGAAATATGTTATGTGTGCACAACCAAAATGGAGGCAGCTACACCTCCAAATACACACATTTAGTGTAGGTTCCCATCCAAAAGAGTTCACCTTGCTGTGGTGGATGGGCACAAAATATTTTATTTAAAATATATTATATTTAATTTCAAATATATTTGCTAAGCACCCCATGTTTACTCATATAGTGAGTATAGCATTCATTCATATATTCTGTGTCTGCAGAGTGCATTTTGTTTGATTAAGCAGAAACATCTGTACAATTATTACTGGACCATAAAGTGATTCAGAAGAAAATTGGGCAGCACATTGTGACTCTTTAGCGGCTGGAAAAAGTAAAACCAGTAACAACCAAAATAGTGATCAAATTAATGTGCTTTCTCCGGGTCATTTAACTCTCCAAGCAAAGGGAAGGGATGGAGCGTTCACTTTACTAACATGTCATGGCTTAAAGACTTACATTCAGATTAAAGTAATCCTACAAGCATCGCTATAATGAAGCGGATGTGGATCCACTGTGCCACTAATCTGGTTTGGGGCTACTCCAAGTAACCACCAGGCCGCTACCTCTTGGAGTAGTCCTCATTCAAGTGCCTGTTGACTTAAAGGGGTAAAACGACACCGATGCAGGACACCGAGAGATCAGGCAAAACTGTAGTCAGGAAAAGTCTGAAGTCGAAGCACATAGAGTTCATGAAATCCAATAAACAGTCCAAGGTCAGGGCAGGCAGCTCAGGGTCAGATCGGAAATCATGTAGCGGTCAGGTAAGGCAGTAATCGGGCAAACAAACACATAGCACACCTAGCAGGAAACTAGAAAGCTAGAACCTATTGCTCAGGCATGTTCCCACTGGGGAAGGTGCCTTAAATACCCTAAGGAGGCCAGCAATGGACTGGAGAGCAAGAGGGTGTGTGTACTGAGTCGGAGGGAGTGCACGCTAATGTAATATGCTGAGAGTAAGACATTGGCGGGAATGTCCCGCTGCACCTCTGCAACAGAAGGAGTGAGCAAGGTGTCAGCCACGCCCATCAGCAGAAGAAGAGAGGCAGTGGGCATGGAGCACCACCATAACTGTCGATGCAGCAAACCAGGACCACAGCTGAAAAACTTTATTACATTAGTATGTGCTATATGTTCTAGTTTAAACACATTTGAAGGGGTTGTCCCACAAAAAATATTCTATATTTTTCAAACCAGCACCTGGATCTGATTACTTTTACAATTGCATGTAATTAAAATGTTGTACAGCCAGTAAATTATTCAATACAATGTATCTGTATAGTGCCACCTGCTGTTTGTTCTTTTCTTTATTTCTATGTCCACCTTGCTGAGGTGGTCGCACATACTTAGTTCAATCCTTCACCAGCCATATCTTCTTTTACAAGCTGTGACAATTATAGAGAGAGAGCTGCAGTGGAAAGGACATGCCCCTTGAGCCGCAAGGGGAACTGCAGCAGAAAGGGCACATCCCCTACCCCATGCCAGCATGAAAAAAATCCTAGAGCCATATGAAGTACATGGCTGGTTCTAGCTTTGTTAGAAAGGTATTTTCATGTACTATATATATATATATATATATATATATATATATATATATATATATATATATATATATATAAAATGTCTGATTTTCATTACATTAATCATGGCATAAACCCCCAAAAAATTATTTTTTATAGCTGGACAACCCCTCAAAGACATTAAAGAGAGTCACCACTGACATCGCTGTGCAACCAAGCACAGTGCCAGATAGGCTTAGCTTACCTGACTCCAATGGTGCCATTCGTATAGTGATCTGTGGCTCCCGTGAATATAAAATTGCCTTTTTTGAAATATGGAAATTATGCCTTTAGTGTAATAAGGGAGGTGCTGTTGCTCTCATTGCTTAGAAGCTCTGTTCCGTTCACTGCCCAGCCCCCACTAAAATTATACCTTTTTTCTTTGTGTCTCTCTGTGGGTGCTGCCACGCTATGCTTTGGGGGGGGGCTTTTTTTCAGCTTGTATAAAACACCATGAAAGACCACAAAAAATGCGGACCACATGTGGATGTCATCCGCGTGATGTATGCATCCGTGTGTCGTTCACTAAAAAAATATAACATGTCCTATTCTTGTCCGTTTTGCGGACAAGAATAGGCATTTCTACAATGGGCTGCCTGTTCCGTTCCGCAAATTGCCGGTCTTAGTAAATGACCCCCACTGTGTTTGTAGGGGGTTTTCGGATTTTCTGTTAGCCAGCAGGTAACATCATTTTTTGCTCCAAAAAAAAGGACAAAAAAGCAGTGTTTAAAAAAAAAAAAAAAAGATGCATTGTGAAACCACATAAGCTCATGATCCATTAGAAGCTTGTAAAGAAAATGTAACAGATATTTCTAGCTTCAATGATATGGACCAATAGGACTTGAGGATCTAAAGGTTGTGGTGGGTAAAGGAAGGACTAATCATCTGCTCCCTGTAATGTCCACTGGAGGTAGACATCATACAATCACAATGACGAGAGATGCTAGATGTAGATCACTGCTGATCACAGATTGTAAGCTCTTGCGACCAGGGCCCTCATTCCTCTTGTAGGCTACTTTCACACTAGCGTTTTAGTTTTCCGGTATTGAGATCCGTCATAGAGGCTCAATACCAGAAAAAAAACGCTTCAGTTTTGTCCCCAATCATTGTCAATGGGGACAAAACGTAACTGAACAGAACGGAATTCTCCAAAATGCATTCTGTTCTGTTCTCATACCGGAGAGCAAACCGCAGCATGCTGCAGTTTGCTTTCCGTCCTGAGATGCGGAACAAGACGGAATCGCCATGACTTACAAAGGAAGTCAATGGGGAAGGATCCGTTTTCTCTGACACAATCTGACACAATAGAAAACTGATCCGTCCCCTATTGACTTTCCATCTTGGCCATGTTAAAGATTATACAACCGGATCCGTTCATAACGGATGCAGACGGTTGTATTATCAGTAACGGAAGCGTTTTTGCTGAGCCCTGCCGGATACAGTAAAAACGCTAGTGTGAAAGTAGCCTTAATTATTGACTTGTTTCTTGCTATATAATGTATGATTTTGTGGGTACATGAACCCTCCAACTGTAAAGCGCTGCGGAATATGTTGGCGCTATATTAATGAAGATTATAATTTTTATTATTACTGCTGATGAGATGAAGAAGCCGCAGAATCCATCTGAAGCCACTGCAAAAAGCAGGTCAATTAAAAGAAAACACTGCCCCCTGCTGGGGAAAGCAGAGCCTGGCACAGGACTGCTGCAGTAACAAAAACCTAAGGCCTGATGAATATTCTCTAGTGCCCTCCACCCCCATTTTAATGACAAGCTGCACAAGTCAAAGGGTCCTCTGGAAATCCTAGGTTTCTACAGAACCTACACATATGTTCCATTTAATGAATCACTTGGTGAATCACATTTATGTATGTGCTGTAAAACAGTCCCTGAAAACCAAGCCAGGATCGAGGATCTGTGTGTACCTCAGAAGCAGCTGCTATGGGGCCCATCAGAAGTCTATATTACTAGTACAGGCCTCCACCTCTCCCCAGACATAGCAGCATTGGCAGACGTGAGGGGGAAACAGCCATGTCATGCCACCCTCCATAAAGGGCCCCTTCTTCAGAGCAGGATTTAGGTCTGACCCTAGACAGGACAATGCACAAGTAAATCACAAGAGAATGGGATCAAATCTGTTAAAATCACAGAAAATGCCATGCCATACAGGAACAGGTTAAAAAAAAACAACTCCATCAAAAAGGTAATTAGAATGATCAAATTACACCTACATTAAAAATAGTAGTATTATATTGAGCAATCTGCCACCCAGTTCCCCAGTAGTCACAGCTGCTCTCCACTTCCCCAGTAGTCACAGAAGGCTCCCCACTTCCCCAGTAGTCACAGCAGGCTCCCCACTTCGCCAGTAGTCACAGCAGGCTCCCCACTTCCCCAGTAGTCACAGCAGGCTCCCCACTTCCCCAGTAGTCACAGCAGGCTCCCCACTTCCCCAGTAGTCACAGCAGGCTCCCCACTTCCCCAGTAGTCACAGCAGGCTCCCCAGTTCCCCAGTAGTCACAGCAGGCTCCCCACTTCGCCAGTAGTCACAGCAGGCTCCCCATTTCCCCAGTAGTCACAGCAGGCACCCCAGTAGTCACAGCAGGCTCCCCACTTCCCCAGTAGTCACAGCAGGCTCCCCATTTCCCCAGTAGTCACAACAGGCTCCCCACTTCCCCAGTAGTCACAGCAGGCTCCCCACTTCCCCAGTAGTCACAGCAGGCTCCCCAGTTCCCCAGTAGTCACAGCAGGCTCCCCACATCCCCAGTAGTCACAGCAGGCTCCCTACTTCCCCAGTAGTCACAGCAGGCTCCCTACTTCCCCAGTAGTCACAACAGGCTTCCCACTTCGCCAGTAGTCACAGCAGGCTCCCCACTTCCCCATTAGTCACAGCAGGCTCCCCATTTCCCCAGTAGTCACAACAGGCTCCCCACTTCCCCAGTAGTCACAGCAGGCTCCCCACATCCCCAGTAGTCACAGCAGGCTCCCTACTTCCCCAGTAGTCACAGCAGGCTCCCCAGTTCCCCAGTAGTCACAGCAGGCTCCCCAGTTCCCCAGTAGTCACAGCAGGCTCCCCACATCCCCAGTAGTCACAGCAGGCTCCCTACTTCCCCAGTAGTCACAACAGGCTTCCCACTTCGCCAGTAGTCACAGCAGGCTCCCTACTTCCCCAATAGTCACAGCAGGCTCCCCACTTCCCCAGTAGTCACAGCAGGCTCCCCACTTCCCCAGTAGTCACAGCAGGCTCCCCACTTCCCCAGTAGTCACAGCAGGCTCCCCAGTAGTCACAGCAGGCTCCCCACTTCGCCAGTAGTCACAGCAGGCTCCCCATTTCCCCAGTAGTCACAGCAGGCACCCCAGTAGTCACAGCAGGCTCCCCACTTCCCCAGTAGTCACAGCAGGCTCCCCATTTCCCCAGTAGTCACAACAGGCTCCCCACTTCCCCAGTAGTCACAGCAGGCTCCCCACTTCCCCAGTAGTCACAGCAGGCTCCCCAGTTCCCCAGTAGTCACAGCAGGCTCCCCAGTTCCCCAGTAGTCACAGCAGGCTCCCTACTTCCCCAGTAGTCACAGCAGGCTCCCTACTTCCCCAGTAGTCACAACAGGCTTCCCACTTCGCCAGTAGTCACAGCAGGCTCCCCACTTCCCCATTAGTCACAGCAGGCTCCCCATTTCCCCAGTAGTCACAACAGGCTCCCCACTTCCCCAGTAGTCACAGCAGGCTCCCCACATCCCCAGTAGTCACAGCAGGCTCCCTACTTCCCCAGTAGTCACAGCAGGCTCCCCAGTTCCCCAGTAGTCACAGCAGGCTCCCCAGTTCCCCAGTAGTCACAGCAGGCTCCCCACATCCCCAGTAGTCACAGCAGGCTCCCTACTTCCCCAGTAGTCACAACAGGCTTCCCACTTCGCCAGTAGTCACAGCAGGCTCCCTACTTCCCCAATAGTCACAGCAGGCTCCCCACTTCCCCAGTTGTCACAGCAGGGCCACCTCTAGATGACACTTTTCTCAGTAGTGACAGCAGCTTGCTCCCCATCTCCTCAGCAGTCAAAGCCTGGTCACCACGTTAGATCAGAATAGCAAAAAAATTCAGCAGTGTTGGATTTTTTTGTGATTCAGTTCCCAGTGGTACACAGCGATCATTGGTTGCACAATGGCTGTCAAGGCCAAGATCACTGTGTAGCCTCAGCCTTAGGGCTCATGCACACAAACTTATTTTCTTTCTGCTTCCGTTCCGTTTTTTTTGCGGACCGTATGCGGAACCATTCACTTCAATGGGGCAGTAGAAAATACAGAAGTTACTCTGTGTGCATTCCGTTTCCGTTTCTCCATATTTCATCTGTATTTTGCATATCCATACTGAAGAAATGCTATGCCCAGACCATATTGCTCATGTGTTTGGTGATTAATAAGTTACTGTTTCTGTATACGATCCACAAAAAAAAGGATCAAATATGGAAACCATACAGATATGTTTTGTGCAAAACGGAACGGAAGAGGACTTAAATCAGAGAGAAAAAAAAACAACTCAGATACAGAACAATGGATCCGTGAAAAACAGACCGCTAAACAACAACGGTCACGTGCATGAGGCCTTAGGGTTCATGCACACGAACGTATTTTCTTTCCACTTCTGTTCCGTTTTTTTTGAGGACCGTATGCAGAGCCATTCACTTCAATGGGGCTGTAGAAAATACTGAAGTTACTCCATGTGCATTCCGTTTGTCCGCATGGCCGTTCCGCAAAAAAGTAGTGCATGTCCTATTATTGTCCGTAAATCACGGTCTGAGGCCCCAGTCAAGTCAATGGGTCCGCAAAAAATACGGAACGCACACGGAACACATTCGTATGTCATCCGTATTTTGCGGATACATACTGTAGAAATGCTATGCCCGCAAAAAACGGGTCAAATACGGAAAACCATATGGATATGTTTTGTGCAATAACGGAACGGAAGAGGACTTAAATAAGAGAAAAAAAAACTCAGATACGGAACAACGGATCAGTGAAAAACGGACCGCAAAACAACAACGGTCGTGTGCAAATTGCAGTCCCCAGTGCACGGAATGGTCCGCCTACGGCTGTGTGAATGAGCCCTTATATTGTCAGTCACAGCACCCAGCTCCAGGCATTCAGCACAGATGACAGCTGTGGCCAATTACCACTGCAGCCCCACATCAACACGCCGGCAGTTCAATAACTACCACCATGCTGACAGGTTCCCTTTCTGGGTATTGTTCATACATAGCAATTTGGTTTCCAAAAGCAGAGGCCCAAGGTACAGCAATTGTCTTCTCTGTATACAGCACGTGTGCAGTGGAGGGGCGGCAGTCCCAATCTACTGACACTGCCATGACCAGCACAGAACTAAGGGGGAGCCATCCAACCATAATGCAAAGTCACATAGAGCGGGGGGCCATGGTACAGAATGTATACTGGGGGCTGACAGCGATAACTGCTCAGCCTCTGCTCAGGAACCATAGGGTTAAAGGGGTTATCCAGGTTTTTAAAACTAACGGCCAATACTTGTGTTATAGGCATGACATTTATATGGTGGTATTTATTTCACTTAGGCCTCATGCACACGACCGTTGTTGTGTTCCGTGTCCGTTGAAAACTCGGAAAATGCACCGTTTGTCATCCGCGTCCGTGATCCGTGTTTCCAGTCCGTCAAAACAATATGACCTGCCCTATTTTTTCACAGACAACGGTTCACAGACCCATTCAAGTCAATAGGTCCGTGAAAAAACACGGAGGCACACAAGATTGTCATCCACGTCCGTGATCCGTGTCCGTTTTTTTCCTATCATTTGCAAGGCAAACTTGACTTAGATTTTTTTTTTACTTTTCATGTCTGGTCATCCTCCAAAAACGGATCACGGAACAACGGAACCCCTTTTTGCGGATTGTGAAAAAATACTGTCGTGTGCATGAGGCCTTACTTATATGCCACTTTACAGACATTCTCATCACTCGCTGTCCCCAGTGGGGCTCCCAATCTAAGGTCCCTATCAGTATGTCTTTGGAGTGTGGGAGGAAACCGGAGAACCCGGAGGAAACCCACACAAACATCGGAGAATATAGAAACTCCATGCAGATGTTGCCCTTGGTCAGGTTTAAACCCAGGACCCCCGAGCTACAAGACACCAGTGCCAACCACTGAGCCACCCTGCTGTCCGCCGTATCATGGGCTTTTTTGTAAATGAATGCGGAGAGTACATGGATGACATTCATGATATTGCAGACCCATAGAAAAATGTGGATCGGACACAGACCCAAAATATGGTCGTGTGCATGTAGCCTTAGTAAATAACTGAATGCTGCATGTTGGGCCTCCTGCACACGAAGGTGTGCGCCCCGTGGCCGTGCTGCGGCCCGCAATGCACGAACACCCACCGTGGGCCAGCCACAGTAGACCCATTCACTTTAATGGGTCTGCGATCCGGCCGTTCCGCAAAAAGATAGGACATGTTCTATCTTTTTGCGGAACGGAAGTACGGGACGAAACCCCACGGAAGCACTCCGTAGTGCTTCCGTAGGGTTCTGTTCCGTGCTTCCGTTCTGCACCATTCCGCATCTGCGGATTTGCAGACCCATTCAAGTGAATGGGTCCGCATCAGTGATGCAGAATGCACACGGAACGGTGCCTGTGCATTGCGGATCCGCAAATACGGTCCGCAATACAGCCACGGAGCAGACCTCATAATTCTAGAGTATCTATTCTTAGAACTGTGCGATCCTCTACGATTCCTACCAGACACTTAGGCCCCTTTCACACGAGCGAGTATTCCGCGCGGGTGCAATGCGTGATGCGAACGCATAGCACCCGCACGGAATCCGGGCCCATTCATTGCAATAGGGCTGTGTACATGAGCGTTGGTTTTCACGCATCACTTGTGCGTTGTTTGAAAATCGCAGCATGTTCTATATTCTGTGTTTTTCACGCAGCTCTGGCCCCATAGAAGTGAATGGGGCTGCGTGAAAAACACATTGCATCCGCAAGCAAGTGTGGATGCGATGCGTTTTTCACTGATGGTTGCTAAGAGATGTTTGTAAACATACCGTTTTTTATCACACGCGTGAAAAACGCATTAAATCGCATTGCACCCGCGCGGAAAAAACTGAACAACTGAACGCAATCGCAGACAAAACTGAATGAACTTGGTTGCGAAATCGCACATTTTTCACTGAACGCATCCGGACCTAATCTGGACACGCTCGTCTGCAAGGGGCCAGTTATGAACGTTCATAGGAACGCTTGTTAGCGATTATCTGGCAGTGTAAATGTACCGCCGTTGTGCACACACAAATATCGTCATTTGCTGACATTAGATCATGCTGTGTAGACCCGATCTGCTGCCGGCAAACAACGAGTCAGTATGGGGACAGCTGATGGCATTAGAGATCGTTCCTCCCCATACTCTGGAGGAGATCACTGCATGTAAATGCAGGTCTCCTCCACCAGGGAGCAGCAGATCGTTGGGAAGGAACGCGTCCCTCCCGACGATCTGCTGCTCTGTCGTCCCATGTAAAGGGACTTTTGTGAACAAAGGTCCATCTGGATTTTATCAGGTGGGGGGTGTCCCTACACATTATCCAATCATTGTTACCAGTGTCAGACTGTACCGGGATACACCCCATCCCCCACTAGTAACAACCGGATGAACCTTTATTCATACATTTCTAGCAGGAATAATAGAGGACTGGCACAACACACAGTTATAAGAATAGATGCTCCAGAATTGCTATTACATGGAAAATGGAAGCAGTTACTAAAACAGACATGTCAGGAGAGGTGACCGCTCCTCTTTAAAACACTTGAAATGTATGGATTTTTAGGGTTTGTTCAGACCTGTGCTCCTTATTTCTGTTGTTTTGCTCCATTATTGGAGAACAATATAAATAACCGAAGCGGACACAAAGAGCACCTGAAGGACCACGGCATCTGAGGAGTTAAATGCATGTGATTGGCCTTATGGCTGATCGCAGACATTACCCCCGGGTTTCTGCTGTTTGAAACAGCATAAACCTGGCGGCTATGGCACCTGGCTGCATTCGTGAGCGGGCGCCATCTTTAAAGTGACGACGTATATGTACAGCGGAGGTCGCGAAGGGGTTAAAGGGATTGCCCTATCTTGCCATTTCCACAATGAGATAGGACTGAATGCTGGCCCCCGATGGCTGGGCTTATGGAATCAATCGAGCAGGCCGGCTGAAAAGTTAAATAAAAAGTGGAGTTCTGGCCGACTTGGTTTCTTCCATAAGCCTTGCAACCTGGGGTGTGGAAATAGGAAGATAGGATAACCCCTTTAATAGGGGAGAGGGGCTCTAAATCGCTATGCGCAATCATAGAGAGAACTATGGGGCCGTACAGTTAGGCCCCTTTCACACGAGCGAGTATTCCGTGCGGATGCGATGCGCGAGTTGAACGCATTGCACCCGCACTGAATCTGGACCCATTCATTTCTATGGGGCTGTGCACACGAGCGGTGATTTTCACGCATCACTTTTGCGTTGCGTGAAAATCGCAGCATGCTCCTCTTTGTGCGTTTTTCACGTAACGCAGGCCCCATAGAAATGAATGGGGTTGCGTGAAAATCGCAAGCATCCGCAAGCAAGTGCGGATGCGGCGCGATTTTCACGCACGGTTGCTAGGAGATGATCGGGATGGAGACCCGATCATTATTATTTTCCCTTATAACATGGTTATAAGGGAAAATAATAGCATTCTGAATACAGAATGCATAGTACAATAGCGCTGGAGGGGTTAAAAAAAAAGCAGCCCGGCATCTCCTTCTGTCTTCATCTTAGCTGTGTGCAGGAACAGGACCTGTGGTGACGTCACTCCGGTCATCACATGATCCATCACATGATCCATCACCATGGTAAAAGATCATGTGACAGACCATGTGATGACCGGAGTGACGTCACCAAAGGTCCTGTTCCTGCACACAGCTAAGAGGAAGACAGAAGAGAAGCCGGGCTGCGCGATCAAGTGGACTAAGGTAAGTTAAATTTATTTATTTTTTTATTTATTTTTTTAACCCCTCCAGCGCTATTTTACTATGCATTCTGTATTCAGAATGCTATTATTTTCCCTTATAACAATGTTATAAGGGAAAATAATAATGATCGGGTCTCTCTATAAACTGTGAAGGGAAGAAACAGGAAGTTACAACCCAGACAGCGCTGGAGCCTGAAGAGGTGTCTAAAGTTAAAAATCTGTTGCTTCCAGGGGACACATTTATCAAGCTCACCTTTTTTAAAGTAAAAAACCAGGGGTATTGGCAACGCCTGTCTTTAATTTGCGTCTCATTTATTATCCCTTAATAAGGGCTCATGCACATGACTGTATGTATTTTGCGGTCGGCAAAACACGGATCTGCAAAAAATACGGATGACCTCCGTATAACATCTGGCCCCTAATATAAAAGTCCTATCCTTATCCGTAATGCGGACAATAATAGGACATGTTCTATTTTTCTGCGGAACGGACGTACGGAAACGGAATGCACTTGGAGTAACTTTTTTTGCAGACCCAATGAAATGAATGGTTCCGCATGCGGTCCGCAAAACAAACGGAACTGACACTAAAATACGTTCGTTTGTATGAGCCCTAAATCAGGTTTTTCCTTTATGGTTTAAGCCTGACCTCTAGTGGTTGTTTTCTTGTATGACACGTTTATACTCACTAAGAGTTGGCTCATTGATTTGCGCATGAAAAAACTGCGCAAGTGCCCGGAAAAAAGTTGCAACTCTGTCTCTTTCAATGTAAAAAAATTACATAACTTCCCCCTCAAAACAGATGGGAAAATAAGCCTGGTCAGGAGTGGAGTAGAAATAAGACTGTTTATGCGCCTAATTCAGGTGGGAAAAAAGGCGCACCTGCATAAATAGGTCCGAAAAAAGTTACAAAGGTTTGAAAACTTCTGAATTAGTCGTAAAATTCTAAATAGGCGCAACAGGCGCACATGCCTCCGAAACAAGCACAAAATAAAATGGTCAAAAAAAACATAAGACAGTAGGAAACAGGCTTTTCTCATAGTAAATGGGCCCCGAGGTCTTTACCCCTCAAGCTTTTGGGAAATATACAAAACTAAGGCCTCATGCACACGACCGTTGTCTGTTTTGCGGTCCGCAAATTGCGGATCCGCAAAACAGGATGGCGTCCATGTGCGTTTGGCAATTTGCACAACGGCACGGATAGCCATTGATATAACTGCCTATTCTTGTCCGCAAAACGGACAAGAATAGGACATGTTATATTTTTTTTGCGGACCACGGAACGGAGCAACGGGTGCGGACAGCACACGGAGTGCTGTCCGCATCTTTTGCAGCCCCATTGAAGTGAATGAATCCGCACCCGAGCCGCAAAAACTGTGGCTCGGATGCGGACCAAAACAACGGTCGTGTGCATGAGGCCTAAGGGCTCATGCACACAAACGTATTTTCTTTCTGTGTCCGTTCCGTTTTTTTTTTCCGGACTGTATGCGGAACCATTCACTTTAATGGTTCCGCAAAAAAAGCAGAAGTTACTCCGTGTGCATTCCGTTTCCGTATGTCCGTTCCTCAAAAAAATAGAACCTGTCCTATTATTGTCCGCATTACATTCATTTAGGGGCCAGCTGTTCCGTTACAGAATGCACGCAGATGTCATCCGTATTTTTAGCGGACCGCTAAATACATACGGTCGTGTGCAAGAGGCCTAAGGCCTCATGCACACGACTGTATTTTGTATCTGTGTCCAATCCGCATGTTTTCTGCGGATTGCACACAGACCCATTCATTGCTATGGGCCCACAAAAAAAAAAAAACAACGGACATCACACGGTGTGTCCGTTCCGCAAATGATAGAACACGTCCTATTCTTGTTTGTATTGTGGATAAGAATCGTCATTTCTAGTAATGGGAGTGAGAAAATTGTGGCTCGCACAGAGAAGGCGGCCCTATTTTGCAGATCGCGTTTTTTTACCACATTACGGACACGCTCGTGTGCATGAGGCATAAGGCCTTGTTCACATTACCGTGTCCGTTTCACATCCATGAAAAAAAGAAACGGTCCATGAAGCATCCGTATTTGGTTCGTGTGTTTGCTATTTACCCTCCGTGTGCCGTTCATAGTCCAGGGACACTGCTCAGCTGAAAATTATTTCAGAGCATCTCCTAGCGGCGGTCGGTGAAAAACTGACGCAACACGGACTCCATCCGTGATTTTCACAGACCATTAGACTTCAATAGGCGTGTTTGTTCCACATCACGGACCAAATTAGTGCACGTCTCTGTGATTTTTTTCAGTCACCCACGGTCCGTAAAAAATACTGACGTGTGATCAGACACATTTAAATCAAGGGGTACGTGCGCTGTCGGTAAAAAACGGAAATGTGAACGAGGCCTAGGGCTGGGTTTTCGTGAGATGGTCCTGATGCGTTTTTAGCACAATTACCACAAAATTGTGGCAGATTACCACATTTTCATGCAACTGCAGAAAACCATGGCATTTCTTCTCAATTTCATGGTAATCACAGCAATAAACGCTCCACAACGCAGCGAGAGGGGCAAAATAAAATGGAGTCGGTGCTTATAGCAACCAGATAGGACACTGTCATTTCCCCAGGGCCTGGAATCTGATGGGAGTCATGGAGGACTCTTCCATTTTTACTTTATATCACCCCTTTTTTCAGTGACTTATTGCTAAAGTTGTCCATTTGAGCAAAAAAATTAAAAATCGAAAAATGATCCGTTTTTTCTGCAGAATATCTGGCGGTGTAGAGGAAACGCTCGGCTCCATCTTCCAACACCAGCAGGATTTCGAAAGTCAGTTTTTTTAGACCAATTTATTAAAGGAATTCTGTCCCCTCGTTTTAGGCTATAGAGCTGCGGACATGCCCGGCTAGATCGCCGCTAGCACGTCCGCAATATACCGGTCCTATAAAGCTGTGTTATTTTATTGTTTAAAAAATGATATTTTTATAGATATGTAAATGAGCCTGGTAACCTTCTTGGAGCCCAGCCATGCCCCCCTGTGAAGGAGCCCAGCACCGCCTGCGTCCTCCGAATCTCCTCCTTGCTCACAGTTAGATCGCTGTAATCTCGCCATGCGCAGGGCCGGTATAGTGTTCCTTCCCTATGCTGGCATCAGCCTTAGGGAAGGAACTGCGCATGCGCGAGCTCGTACATCACGAGATTACGGCGATCTAACTGTGAGCTAGGAGGAGACTCGGAGGACGCAGGCGTTGCTGGGCTCCTTCACAGTGGGGCGTGGCTGGGCACCAGGAAGGTTCGTACAGCCCCTTGGGCACCTTACCAGGCTATTTTACATATCTCTAAAATCATTTTTTAAACAATAAAAGCACACAGCCCTATAGGACCGGTATATTGCGGACATGCTAGCGGCGATCTAGCCACGCATGTCCGTATCGCTATAGGCTAAAACGAGGTGACAGAATCCCTTTAAAGGTCGCACATTGTCCCAGATTTACAAAAGTGTCTGAATCTGAGCCTGAAGCCTGTGGCTGTCCAGACATGCTGGGAGTTGTAGTTCTGCAAGAGTTGGAGTGACACAGTTTGGAAAATCACTGCCTAAGGTCTCATGCACAAGACAGTATCTGGTTTGCGGTCCGCAAATCACGGATACGCAAAATGCAGAAGCGGTCCATGTGCCCTATTGAAATATGCACTGATGACATTCAAGTCACGTCTGGATTTATTGCGGCCCCATAGAAATGAATGGGTCTGCATACAATCTGCAAAAAATGCAGATCGGACGCGGAGCGAAAATACGGCCGTGTGAGTGCACCCTTAGGCTCCATTCACACGTCCGTGTTGTGTTGCGGACCCGCAAATTGCTGTCCGCATCCATTCCGTCCCCATAGAGAATAAATGGGTCCGCACCCGTTCCACAAAATTGCGGAACGGATGCGGACCCATTTTGCGGACGTGTGAATGGAGCCTAAAGGCCGGGTTCACATCACCCCTGTTTTTTCGGGTTTTTCTCCTCCGTTTGACAACTGACCTGAACTACAATGGAGTCCGTTCAGTCTCCGTTTGGAATCCTGTTTATTTACCGGATGAAAAAATCCTGCAGAACTTTTTTCCGGAACAGAATCTGCGGTGGAGGCTCCAAACCCTGGATATTTCTATAGTGGGGGTCTGCACAAAGTACTGAGGGGCTAAATGTTAAAGGGGTCCTCTGTTTTTGTTTTTTTCCCCATATAAAGTCTGTTGAAATGAATGCAGTGTGAACATGGGCAACAAACAAGTGCAGAGACTATATTAGAAAGCAGGGGCACATACTCTGCACATAGCCCCCCTATAGACCCCAGTTCACACATTCCTCTCCTTACCTGGATGACTGCCTCCAGCTTCATAAGTGAGCCCTCCTCGCTTGCCATGCTGTCACTCCGCACTGCGATCCTCCACGTTCTGACCTTCTGCTGTGGGCCAAGAAGCCTGATCGTACTGTTACCATGGTAATAGCGGACGCCGAGGCTCCGGCCGTTACCCTGGCAACAGAAAGCGGCGGCAGCGGCTGAAAGGTGGGCTTGGGTAGCGAGCAACCGTGATTGGCAGTTAGGGCGGGGTTTGCCACACAGTAACCAAGGCGATGGCGGCTGTGGGCGTGGCTGTGCTGCCTGAATGGCAAGGACCGGTGCTGGTGGGCGGGGCGTAGGGAGAGAGTGCGGGAAAGAGCCGGGATAAGAGCGGGATGGTCGCCTCAGCCTCAGATACGTGTGCTGATATGTGGTGAATAGACTGCCTGTCAGTTATACGTTCTGTATGACCCAGGGGTGCAGCAGAATGGTGGGTGCTGGGGTGTCCAACAAGCACTTACCTGGAGACTTATTACCTCAGGAAAACCCAGCCACATCTGTGGAGCCGTCAGTAATAATCCACCATTATAAAGGTCGGGGGGCATTTGTGGGTCCTTGGCCCCCATTTAATGATTATACATTAGGTCAGGACAAGGTAATCTTTATTCCCATCTGGGACATTGATCAGTGTCAGGTGTGGGTGTGGGTCCCACGTCTGGGATTCCCTGCTGTCTCCAGAACGGGCCCCCTGAAGTGCAAGCACAGCCCCCAACGCTCACCACTCAAAGAAAGAACCGAAAACAGTTGCGTGAGCCGTGAGCGTGCTGCGATATTTCCGGGAGTCCCATAGCAGTGAATGGAGAGGTGGCTGTGCATGCGCGGGGCGCTCTATCCGGGGGCAGACTGGGAACCTAAGGGCCCATGGAGAAAAAAAATAACTAAAAGTGGCCCCATGTGGTAGGTGGGTCCAAATTGACAGAAGGCAGGGCAACATAAGTAGATAAGCTTTCCGACTCTCTTCTCCCACTCTCTACCATCTGTTCCCTCCTAGACCCAGAAGCTGCTACCACCCTATATAACACCACAATAAGTACAGCTCTGGACACTGTTGCCCCCCTCACACACAACAAAACCCGAAAAATCAACAGACAACCCTGGCACACCAACCTGACCAAAAAACTCAGACAAGCTTCCAGGGCTGCTGAGCGGCAATGGAAGAAATCCCATTCAAATGATCATTTCACCGCATACAAGCAATCCCTCCTCATATTTAAATCCTCACTCGCTGATGCAAAACAGGCCTACTTCTCATCTCTCATATCTTCCCTGTCACACAGCCCTAAACAACTTTTTAGCACTTTTAACTCCCTTCTCCGCCCCCCAGCGCCCCCACCCTCTCCTCTCTTCTCAGCTGAGGACTTTGCCAAATATTTCAAACAAAAGATAGTCAACATCAGAGAAAGCTTCACCACACAGTCCCCACAGACCCTCTACACAACGGCTCGGTCCCCTTCTCCCAAAACCCGCTTCTCCACCATTACAGAAGAAAAACTCTCCACTCTACTCTCCAAATCTCATCTGACCACCTGTGCACTTGACCCAATCCCATCCCACCTCATCCCTAACCTCACCACAGTGTTTATCCCAGCCCTAACTCATCTCTTCAACCTATCACTAAACTCTGGTGTCTTCCCCTCTGCTTTTAAACATGCTACCATTACACCCATCCTCAAAAAGCCTTCACTTGACCCATCTTCCTTGTCCAGTTATCGCCCCATATCACTTCTTCCGTATGCCTTAAAGCTACTTGAACAACATGTCCATTCAGAACTGTCCTCCCACCTCTCCTCCTGCTCCCTCTTTGACCGCCTACAATCTGGCTTCCGACCCCACCACTCAACCGAGACTGCCCTTACCAAAGTCACCAATGACCTACTGACAGCCAAAACCAAGAAACAATACTCTGTCCTCCTTCTCCTTGACCTGTCCTCTGCCTTTGACACTGTTGACCACTCCTTTCTGTTGCAAACTCTCTCATCTCTCGGCATCACCGACCTGGCCCTCTTCTGGATCACATCATACCTCACAGACCGGACGTTTAGCGTCTCCCACTCTCGCACCACCTCCTCGTCTCATTCCCTCTCTGTTGGTGTCCCGCAAGGCTCTGTCCTAGGACCCCTGCTCTTCTCTATCTACACCTTTGGCCTGGGACAGCTCATAGAGTCCCATGGCTTTCAGTATCACTCCTACGCTGACGCTCACCACCTTACTATCAAGAATCCCACAATGTCTATCTTCTATATCATCCTTCTTCGCCTCTCGCTTTCTAAAACTTAACATGGATAAGACAGAATTCATAATCTTTCCCCCATCTTGTTCAACCCCCTCAACAGACCTATCTATCATGATCAATGGCTGCACACTCTCCCCGGTCAACAAAGTCCGCTGCCTTGGAGTGACCTTGGATTCTGCACTTTCCTTCCGACCGCAAATCCAAGCTCTTTCCACCACCTGCCGCCTCCAACTCAAAAACATCTCCCGCATCCGTTCTTTCCTTAACTTTGAATCTGTGAAAATTCTTGTACATGCCCTCATTATCTCTCGCCTAGACTACTGCAACATTCTCCTCTGTGGCCTTCCATCTAGCACTCTCGCACCCCTCCAATCTATCCTCAACTCTGCTGCCCGACTAATCCACCTCTCCCCCTATTACTCCTCTGCCTCTCCCCTCTGCCAATCCCTTCACTGGCTCCCCATTGCCCAGCGAATTCACTTCAAAGTACTAACAAATACATACAAGGCCGTCCATAACCTGTCCCCTCCCTACATCTCTGAGCTACTTTCCAGATACATCCCCACACGCACTCTTCGATCCTCACAAGACCTCCTTCTCTCCTCTCCTCTTATTGCCTCTTCCCACAATCGACTCCAAGATTTCTCCTGTGCATCCCCCATACTCTGGAACTCGCTACCCCAACATATCAGACTCTCACCTACATTGGAATCCTTCAAAAGAAACCTGAAAACCCACCTCTTCAGACAAGCCTACAACCAGTGACCCCGCTGCCTCTATACCGCCATGACCAACTTAACTCGCACCTACTGTGTCCTTCACCCATACCATATAGATTGTAAGCCCTCTCTCCTTCTGTACCAGTTTGTAACTTGTCTTGTTTATGATTAGTGCAATTGTCTGTATTATGTATGTGCACCGCTCATCATATGTACAGCGCTATGGAATGAATGGCGCTTTAATAAAAAAAAAATAATAAGGGGTCAACAAATGTGGGCAGGGGCAACAAAAGTAAGCGTGGCCTGCAATACCACAGTGCACAGGGCGTAGCTAAAGGCTCATGGGCCTGGTCCAAGGGTTCAGCTTGGGCCCCCCCTTCCCTCAGTGTTTTATGGCCAGGGAAGCACATAGCCTTCATGCTATGAAAAAATTGAAACAGTAGACCCCAACCCAGTGGCAGATCCAGAGCATGGTCTCGGGAGGGGCACTTTCAGATTTTTTTCTATCCGCCGCCACAAAACAATGGTGCTTATAGAACAGACTACACAGTGTATGTTATATGTGTATAACAAACGTATTTCACATGAAAACTTACAATTACTTGGCTTGGCCCTTGGGGATCTCGGACGCCACTTTAACACTTTGGCCGGGGGCTCGGTGGAGCTGATGTTTCATCCTAATGAGAAAGATTTCATAATAAGGATTTGGAGAAGGGGCAGATGGATAGCAGAGCATGGAGAGGATGTGCTGCTACTAGGGGGTCATACCATGGGGGAGTAATAAAGCCCACCATAATGTCCCCCCCAGTAGAAATAATTCTCCTTAAAATGTGACAGTGCAAAAAATACCCCCTTGTAATGCCCCCAGTTGAGCTAATAGAATGTGTCGGCAGATAAGAACCATTTGGCCCATCTAGTCTGCCCAATTGTCACGAGGGTGTCAAGAACCACGCCTGACTCCGTTATACCCGGGGTCAGGAAGTCGCAGCGGTTGGCTGCGCGCTCTATTTAAGATAGGGCTGTTTTCCTTATGGTAGCTTTCTGGGTTTGCTTTGCAAACCATTTTGGCTCACTCAGGGATCCGTAGCTCCTTCTCCTCAGCTGTTCCTTGTCCAGCACTCCCAACCTCCTTATATTCCCCTCTCACACTTCTCTGGTTGCCAGAGATAGAGCTTCCTGCCTGGACATCTATTCTGACCTTCTGGAGCTGTGTTGCTGCGTTCTTTGGTAGTTGGTCCAGCACGCTACCCTCTGGATCCCTGTTGGACCTTTTTGGTCTATTGTGGTCGCCCACCTGGGTGTATGTGTTTGTCTGTTTTGTCTGTCCTCTCCCTGGTGTTTCCCTCTTAGTGATAGTGGTGCGGACTAGCGATCCCACCGGCCTGTTCACTATCTAGGGCTCATATTAGGGAAAGCCAGGGTTTAGGCACGTGATCGCCGCACGGGTGAGGAACCCGTCTAGGGCAGTCAGGTGCCAGCCGCAAGGTGAGTTAGGGGTCACCACCTTTCCCCCTCCCTTGGGCAGGGCTTTCCCTGTTTTCCTCCCTGTGCGTGTCGCCGGTCATTACACCAATATACTGAATACTATGAATAGCCCTTGGCCCTATCTTATATGAAGGATGGCCTTATGCCTATCCCATGCATGCTTAAACTCTTTCACTGTATATGCAGCTACCACTTCTGCAGGAAGGCTATTCCATGCATCCACTACTCTCTCAGTAAAGTAATACCTCCTGATATTACTTTTAAACCTTTGCCCCTCTAATTTAAAACTATGTTCTCTTGTAGCAGTTTTTCTTCTTTTAAATATTCTCTCATCTTTTACCTTGCTAATTCCCTTTATGTATTTAAAAGTTTCTATCATATCCCCTCTGTCTCGTCTTTCTTCCAAGCTATACATGTTAAGGTCCTTTACTCTTTCCTGGTAAGTTTTATCCTGCAATCCATGTACCAGTTTAGTAGCTCTTCTCTGAACTCTCTCCAAAGTATCAATATCCTTCTGGAGATATGGTCTCCAGTACTGAGCACAATACTCCAAATGAGGTCTTACTAGTGCTCTGTAGAGCGGCATGAGCACCTCCCTCTTTCTACTGGTAATGCCTCTCCCTATACACCCAAGCATTCTGCTAGCATTTCCTGCTGCTCTATGACATTGTCTGTCTACCTTTAAGTCTTCTGAAATAATGACCCCTAAATCCCTTTCCTCAGATACTGAGGTTAGGACTGTATCACTGATTTTATATTCTGCTCTTGGGTTTTTACGCCCCAGGTGCATTATCTTGCACTTATCAACATTAAATTTTAGTTGCCATATTTTTGACCATTCCTCTAGTTTTCCTAAATCCTTTTCCATTTGGTGTATCCCTCCAGGAACATCAACCCTGTTACAAATCTTTGTGTCATCAGCAAAAAGACACACCTTACCATCGAGGCCTTCTGCAATTTCGCTGATAAAGATATTAAACAATATGGGTCCCAGAACAGATCCCTGAGGTACCCCACTGGTAACAAGACCTTGGTCTGAATATACTCCATTGACTACAACCCTCTGTTGTCTGTCCCTCAGCCACTGCCTAATCAATTCAACAATATGGGAGTCCAAGCTCAATGACTGCACTTTATTGATAAGCTTTCTATGTGGGACAGTGTCAAAAGCCTTATTAAAGTCTAGATAAGCGATGTCTACTGCACCTCCTCCATCTATTATTTTAGTCACCCAATCAAAAAAATCAATAAGATTAGTTTGACATGATCTCCCTGAAGTAAACCCATGCTGTTTTTCTTCTTTCAATCCATGGGATTTTAGATGGTCCACAATCCTCTCCTTAAGTATGGTTTCCATTAATTTCCCCACTATTGATGTCAGGCTTACTGGCCTATAGTTGCCTGATTCCTCCGTACTACCTTTCTTGTGAATGGGCGCAACATTTGCTAATTTCCAATTTTCTTGGACGGCTCCTGTTGCCAGTGATTGGTTAAATAAATCTGTTAATGGTTTTGCTAGTTCGCCGTTGAGCTCTTTTAATAGCTTTGGGTGTATCCCATCAGGCCCCTGTGACTTAGGCTACATGCACACGACCGTATGTGTTTTGCGGTCCGCAAATTGCGGATCCGCAAAAAAAAAGGATGACTTTCCGTATGGCATCCGTTTTTTTTGCCGATCCGTTTTTTTGCGGATCCATTGTAATAATGCCTATCCTTGTCCGCAAACTAGAAAAAAATAGGACATGCACTATTTTTTTTGCGGAGCAACGGAACGGACATACTGATGCGGACAGCACACAGTGTGCTGTCCGCGTTTTTTGCGGACCCATTGAAATAAATAGGTCCGCATCCTATCCGCAAAAAAAACGGAACGGACACGGAAACAAAATACGGTCGTGTGCATGAAGCCTTATTTGTATTAATTTTAGACAGTTGACTTAGAACCTCTTCCTCTGTAAAGACACATGCGTCAAAAGATTCATTAGTCTTCTTTCCCAACTGAGGTCCTTCTCCTTCATTTTCCTTTGTAAAAACTGAACAGAAGTATTCATTGAGGCAGTCAGCTAGTTCTTTATCTTCTTCCATATACCTTCCTTCTTTAGTTTTTACTTTGGTAATTCCTTGTTTTAGTTTCCTTTTTTCATTTATGTATCTGAAGAATGCCTTATCGCCTTTTTTCCCTGACTGAGTTAATTTCTCTTCTGCCTGTGCTTTAGAAGCTCTTATAATTTGTTTGGCCTCTCTCTGCCTAATCTTATAAATTTGTCTGTCATCCTCGTTTTTTTTTTTTTTTTATAATTCCTAAATGCTATCTTTTTGTTTTTAATGATTTTGGCCACTTCTGCTGAGTACCACAGTGGTCTCTTCCTTTTTTTTGCTTTTACTGCTTTTACTGACAAGTAATTGTAATGTCCCCATAGTGCCCCCATAATGTGCCAGTATAAAATACCCCTTCTTAGTGCCCCCCATAGATGACCCCATAGTACTCCTCTCCCCCCTTCCCCATAGTACGCACCATAATGTGTCCCAGTATAAAATTGTACTGTACAGAGCCCCCCATATAAAATATCCCTTCTTTGTGGCCTCAGTAGATGCCCCTATAGTGCCCCCAATCATGTGCCATTATTAACAGCCCCCCCATGTGCCAGTATTAATAACAGCCCCCCATGTGCCAGTATTAATAACAGCCCCCCATGTGCCAGTATTAATAACAGCCCCCCATGTGCCAGTATTAATAACAGCCCCCCATGTGCCAGTATTAATAACAGCCCCCCATGTGCCAGTATTAATAACAGCCCCCCCTGTGCCAGTATTAATAACAGCCCCCCTGTGCCAGTATTAATAACAGCCCCCCCGTGCCAGTATTAATAACAGCCCCCCCCCCGTGCCAGTATTAATAACAGCCCCCCCATGTGCCAGCAATAACAGCCCCCATGTGCCAGCAATAACAGCCCCCCCTGTGCCAGCAATAACAGCCCCCTCCCCCCGTGCCAGCAATAACAGCCCCCTTCCTCCCCTGTGCCAGCAATAACAGCCCCCTCCCCCCGTGCCAGCAATAACAGCCCCCTCCCCCCGTGCCAGCAATAACAGCCCCCTTCCTCCCCTGTGCCAGTAATAACAGCCCCCCTCCCCCTGTGCCAGTAATAACAGCCCCCCTCCCCCCCTGTGCCAGTAATAACAGCCCCCCTGTGCCAGTGATAACAGCCCCCCTCCCCCCCTGTGCCAGTAATAACAGCCCCCCTCCCCCCCTGTGCCAGTAATAACAGCCCCCCCTGTGCCAGTGATAACAGCCCCCCCCTCCCCCTGTGCCAGTAATAACAGCCCCCCCTCCCCCCTGTGCCAGTGATAACAGCCCCCCCTCCCCCCTGTGCCAGTAATAACAGCCCCCCTCCCCCTGTGCCATTATCAACAGCCCCGCCTGCGCCGGCCGCAGGCGGGGCTGTATATTGTGCTGCACTGTGGTATTTGGTTCTGCTGGGACAGTATATTGTGCTGCACTGTGGTATTTGGTTTTGCTGGGGCAGTATATTGTGCTGCACTGTGGTATTTGGTTCTGCTGGGGCAGTATATTGTGCTGCACTGTGGTATTTGGTTCTGTTGGGGCAGCATATTGTGCTGCACTGTGGTATTTGGTTCTGCTGGGGCAGTATTTTGGCTCTGTTGGGGCAGTATATTGTGTTGCACTGTGGTATTTGGTTCTGCTAGGGCAGTATATTGTGCTGCACTGTGGTATTTGGTTCTGCTGGGGCAGTATATTGTGCTGCACTGTGGTATTTGGTTCTGCTGGGGCAGTATATTGTGCTGCACTGTGGTATTTGGTTCTGCTGGGGTGGTATTTTGTGCTGCACTGTAGGGCTGCAACGATTAATCGACTTTATTGATAATATTCAATAACTGGATTCGTTGTCGATGAATCCAGTTATTGAATAATCGCCGATTCGTTGCTATGCAGGCGGGCGGTTTACTTTAAATCACCGCATCTTTATTTTACCTTACTATGAAGCTCCAGTAACAGACAGAGCGGACGGCGGCGTAACGTCACTTACTCACGTGACGCACCTGCTCCGTCTCCTTAATTCATAAAGTGGGCGGAGCAAGTGCGTCACGTGAGTAAGTGACGTTACGCCGCCGCCCGCTCTGCCTGTTACCTGAGCTTTATTGTAAGGTAATAAAGATGCGCTGATGCTGAGTAAAAGTTACTGCCAGAATAGTCTGCTGTGAGCAGCGGGGCCGGGGCTGTTATGGGGAGGGGGATCTGTGTATGGCACTGCTATGGGGAGGGGGATCTGTGGATGGCACTGTTATGGGGAGGGGGATCTGTGCACTGTTATGGGGAGGGGGATCTGTGGATGACACATATAGCATAAGATGCTATATAGTGTCATCCACAGATCCCCCCTCCCCATAACAGTGCACAGACCCCCCCTACCCATAACAGTGCCATCCACAGACCCCCTCCCCATAACAGTGCACAGATCCCCCTCCCCATAACAGTGCCATCCACAGATCCCCTCCATAACAGTGCCATCCACAGATCCCCTCCATAACAGTGCCAC
Source organism: Bufo bufo (assembly GCF_905171765.1). Taxonomy (NCBI): domain Eukaryota; kingdom Metazoa; phylum Chordata; class Amphibia; order Anura; family Bufonidae; genus Bufo; species Bufo bufo. The sequence goes on along the minus strand of NC_053392.1, from coordinate 132,588,256 downwards.
CCACAGATCCCCTCCATAACAGTGCCACCCACAGATCCCCCTCCATAACAGTGCCACCCACCGATCCCCTCCATAACAGTGCCACCCACAGATCCCCTCCATAACAGTGCCACCCACAGATCCCCTCCATAACAGTGCCACCCACAGATCCCCTCCATAACAGTGCCATCCACAGATCCCCTCCATAACAGTGCCATCCACAGATCCCCCATAACAGTGGCATCCACAGATCCCCCATAACAGTGGCATCCACAGATCCCCCATAACAGTGGCATCCACAGATCCCCCATAACAGTGGCATCCACAGATCCCCCATAACAGTGGCATCCACAGATCCCCCATAACAGTGGCATCCACAGATCCCCCATAACAGTGGCATCCACAGATCCCCCATAACAGTGGCATCCACAGATCCCCCATAACAGTGGCATCCACAGATCCCCTCCATAACAGTGGCATCCACAGATCCCCTCCATAACAGTGGCATCCACAGATCCCCTCCATAACAGTGGCATCCACAGATCCCCTCCATAACAGTGGCATCCACAGATCCCCTCCATAACAGTGGCATCCACAGATCCCCTCCATAACAGTGGCATCCACAGATCCCCTCCATAACAGCGGTATCCACAGATCCCCCCATAACAGCGCCATCCACAGATCCCCTCCATAATAGTGTCATCCACAGATCCCCCATAATAGTGCCATCCACAATTTGTTTTAATATGGCCTTTGAACATAATTTTTCAAGTAAAATCATATAAACCTCTTTGTTTTGTAATTTTGGTGTTTTTTCCCGATTAATCGATTAAATTATTGACAACTAATCGATTATTCAAATAATCGTTAGCTGCAGCCCTACTGCACTGTGTTATTTGGTTCTGCTGGGGCGGTATATTGTGCTGCACTGTGGTATTGCTGGCCCCGCCTATTTGTGTCCATGTTTTGCCATGGCGTGCCGCCCTATTCTCGCTGTCAGATATGACGGAGGCCGGATTAGCTTTTTCTCTCCATCTTCCATTGACCTCACTGATAGACCACAGATTCTTGTATGAAAACCGATGATGGAACTGATGGGGATTTCATACCGCTCTGTTCACATCTTTATCATGGCTTCCACGGATAACAGAGGCCACAATGCACAGCCTGATCCATCGCATGAAGTACACTGCGTGCAGAATTATTAGGCAAATGAGTATTTTGACCACATCATCCTCTTTATGCATGTTGTCTTACTCCAAGCTGTATAGGCTCGAAAGCCTACCAATTAAGCATATTAGGTGATGTGCATCTCTGTAATGAGAAGGGGTGTGGTCTAATGACATCAACACCCTATATTAGGTGTGCATAATTATTAGGCAACTTCCTTTCCTTTGGAAAAATGGGTCAAAAGAATGACTTGACAGGCTCAGAAAAGTCAAAAATAGTGAGATATTTTGCAGAGGGATGCAGCACTCTTAAAATTGCAAAGCTTCTGAAGCGTGATCATCGAACAATCAAGCGTTTCATTCAAAATAGTCAACAGGGTCGCAAGAAGCGTGTGGAAAAACCAAGGCGCAAAATAACTGCCCATGAGCTGAGAAAAGTCAAGCGTGCAGCTGCCAAGATGCCACTTGCCACCAGTTTGGCCATATTTCAGAGCTGCAACATCACTGGAGTGCCCAAAAGCACAAGGTGTGCAATACTCAGAGACATGGCCAAGGTAAGAAAGGCTGAAAGACGACCACCACTGAACAAGACACACAAGCTGAAACGTCAAGACTGGGCCAAGAAATATCTCAAGACTGATTTCTAAGGTTTTATGGACTGATGAAATGAGAGTGAGTCTTGATGGGCCAGATGGATGGGCCCGTGGCTGGATTGGTAAAGGGCAGAGAGCTCCAGTCCGACTCAGACGCCAGCAAGGTGGAGGTGGAGTACTGGTTTGGGCTGGTATCATCAAAGATGAGCTTGTGGGGCCTTTTCGGGTTGAGGATGGAGTCAAGCTCAACTCCCAGTCCTACTGCCAGTTTCTGGAAGACACCTTCTTCAAGCAGTGGTACAGGAAGAAGTCTGCATCCTTCAAGAAAAACATGATTTTCATGCAGGACAATGCTCCATCACACGCGTCCAAGTACTCCACAGCGTGGCTGGCAAGAAAGGGTATAAAAGAAGAAAATCTAATGACATGGCCTCCTTGTTCACCTGATCTGAACCCCATTGAGAACCTGTGGTCCATCATCAAATGTAAGATTTACAAGGAGGGAAAACAGTACACCTCTCTGAACAGTGTCTGGGAGGCTGTGGTTGCTGCAGCACGCAATGTTGATGGTGAACAGATCAAAACACTGACAGAATCCATGGATGGCAGGCTTTTGAGTGTCCTTGCAAAGAAAGGTGGCTATATTGGTCACTGATTTGTTTTTGTTTTGTTTTTGAATGTCAGAAATGTATATTTGTGAATGTTGAGATGTTATATTGGTTTCACTGGTAAAAATAAATAATTGAAATGGGTATATATTTGTTTTTGTTAAGTTGCCTAATAATTATGCACAGTAATAGTCACCTGCACACACAGATACCCCCCTAAAATAGCTAAAACTAAAAACTACTTCCAAAAATATTCAGCTTTGATATTAATGAGTTTTTTGGGTTCATTGAGAACATGGTTGTTGTTCAATAATAAAATTAATCCTCAAAAATACAACTTGCCTAATAATTCTGCACTCCCTGTATACCGCCATCGCCTGACGGACTCCACTGACTGACTAACAGTGGGGTCTGTTGGCGCTCTGCAGTGCAGTCCTTGGTATTGATGGGAAGAGCAGTCCCACTAATGGACCCATATGCTCCTCTTGACGCGGTTCAGACTGTGAGAATGAAGACGAGAAGCACAATGTGAATATCTTTATTGAAGTAGAATTATGTCATGTTACAGATAAGGTCAAGGGTGAGGAAGGTGAAAGATCTTCAGGCTTCAATGACGCGGTGACTTTCGTTGCCAGATGTACAGTACGGAGCTTTTACATTTTGTTCTTGGGGCAGTGCTGCAGAGCACCGCGCAGAGCGTTCAGCACACGATCTACATTGGTTTTAGTTGAGTTGTAGCCCATAAGACCGATCCGAAGAACCTACAATGGGGAAGCAGATTAACGTCATTAAGCAGATAAACGGATTTTTATCGAAAGATGGACAGTGCCATGACAAATGTTCCTCTAACACGACTAACAAAACTGCCCTATAAGGGTCCATTCACACGTCCGTATGTGTTTTGCGGATCCGCAATTGCGGAACAGGTGCTGACCCATTCATTTTCAATGGGGCCGGAATGTGCTGTCCGCATCTCCATTTGCGGATCCGCACTTCCGGATCCACACTTCCATTCCGCAACAAAATAGAACATGTCCTATTCTTTTCCACAATTGCGGACAAGAAAAGGTATTTTCTATGAGAGTGCCGGCGATGTGCGGTCCGCAAAATGTGGAACGCTCATTGGCAGTGTCCATGTTTTGCGGATCCGCAAAACACATACGGACGTGTGAATGAACCCTAACACAAAGACTTTAACCCTTTCAGGATTGGGCCATATTCCATTGCAGCCTTTCCATTTTTTTTTTTTTTACTCCCAGCCTTCCCAGAGCCATAAGGCCTCATGCACACGACCGTTCAGTTTTTTTGCAGTTTGCAAATTGCGGATCCGCAAAACACGGAAGCCGCCCGTGTGCCTTCCGCAATTTGCGCAACGGAACAGGTGGCCCATTGTAGAAATGCCTATTCTTGTCCGCAAAACGGACAAGAATAGGACAGGTTATATTTTTTTTGCGGGGCCACGGAACAGAGCAACGGATGCGGACCCATTGAAGTGAATGGGTCGCACCCGAGCTGCAAAAACTGCGGCTCGGATGCGGACCAAAACAACGGTCGTGTGCATGAGGCCTTACTTTCTTATTTTTCTTAGTGTTGCGTTTACCATTTAGCATTACATGCAGTGTAGTGGCAAGCTGGAGAAAAATTCAGAATTGGGTGGAATTAGAAATTTTTTTTATTTTTATCACCATTTTATGACCCCAATAACTTTTTTTTTTTAATAGTTAAAGCGATTGTCTCACTTCAGCAAATGGCATTTATCATGTAGAGAAAGTTACTACAAGGCACTTACTAATGTATTGTGATTGTCTCCTTTGCTGGCTGGAAGCACGGCCACTGCTGCTGGATTACAGGGCAGTTGTAACCATGGAAAGGAGCAGTGAGTGTATAATGTGATGGAAAAATGAATCCAGCCAGCAAAGGAGGCAATATGGACAATCACAATACATTAGTAAGTGCCTTGTATTAACTTTCTCTACATCATAAATGCTATTTGCTGAAGTGAGACAGACCCTTAAAGTCTACGGAGCTGTGTGAAGGCTCATTTTTTGTATGGCAATCTGTAGTTTTTATTGATACCATTTGGAATGTGTATGACTTTGTGATCACTGTACGGTTATACATTTATTACATACAGTTACTTAATAGGGAAAAGAAAGTTACACAGTTAGTAGTACAGGCATTTTTGGGAATGTTTATTTTAATTATGAAAAAGTGGGGGGGATTTGAATTTTGGTATTTTTTTATTTGACTTTAACCACCTCCGGACCGCCTAACGCAGATTCGCGTTCCGGAGGTGGCAGCCCTGCGCAGAGTCACGCATATACGCGTCATCTCGCGCGAGCCGAGACTTCCTGTGAACGCGCGCACACAGGAACGGAAGGTAAGAGAGTTGATCTCCAGCCTGCCAGCGGCGATCGTTCGCTGGCAGGCTGGAGATGTGTTTTTTTTAACCCCTAACAGGTATATTAGACGCTGTTTTGATAACAGCGTCTAATATACCTGCTACCTGGTCCTCTGGTGGTCCCCTTTGTTTGGATCGACCACCAGAGGACACAGGTAGCTCAGTAAAGTAGCACCAAGCACCACTACACTACACTACACCCCCCCCCCCCCCCGTCACTTATTAACCCCTTATTAGCCCCTGATCACCCCTGATCACCCCATATAGACTCCCTGATCACCCCCCTGTCATTGATTACCCCCCTGTCATTGATCAACCCCCTGTCATTGATCAACCCCCTGTAAAGCTCCATTCAGACGTCCGCATGATTTTTACGGATCCACTGATAGATGGATCAGATCCGCAAAACGCATCCGGACGTCTGATCACGCCCCTGTAAGGCTTCATTCAATGACTGTGGTGATCACCCCATATAGACTCCCTGATCACCCCCCTGTCATTGATTACCCCCCTGTCATTGATTACCCCCCTGTAAAGCTCCATTCAGACGTCCGCATGATTTTTACGGATGCACTGATAGATGGATCGGATCCGCAAAACGCATCCGGACGTCTGAATGAAGCCTTACAGGGGCATGATCAATGACTGTGGTTATCACCCCATATAGACTCCCTGATCACCCCCCTGTCATTGATTACCCCCCTGTAAAGCTCCATTCAGATGTCCGAATTGATTTTTACGGATGCACTGATAGATGGATCGGATCCGCAAAACGCATCCGGACGTCTGAATGAAGCCTTACAGGGGCGTGATCAATGACTGTGGTTATCACCCCATATAGACTCCCTGATCACCCCCCTGTCATTGATTACACCCCTGTCATTGATCAACCCCCTGTAAAGCTCCATTCAGATGTCCGCATGATTTTTACGGATCCACTGATAGATGGATCGGATCCGCAAAACACATACAGGCGTCTCCCTGGAGCCTTCCAGGGGGGGTGATCAATGACTGTGGTGATCACCCCATATAGACTCCCTGATCACCCCCCTGTCATTGATCACCACCCCTGTCATTGATCACTCCCCCTGTCATTGATCACCCCCCCCTGTCATTGATCACCCCTCTGTAAGGCTCCATTCAGACATTTTTTTGGCCCAAGTTAGCGGAATTTTTTTTTTTTTTTCTTACAAAGTCTCATATTCCACTAACTTGTGTCAAAAAATAAAATCTCACATGAACTCACCATACCCCTCACGGAATCCAAATGCGTAAATTTTTTTAGACATTTATATTCCAGACTTCTTCTCACGCTTTAGGGCCCCTAGAATGCCAGGGCAGTATAAATACCCCACATGTGACCCCATTTCGGAAAGAAGACACCCCCAGGTATTCCGTGAGGGGCATATTGAGTCCATGAAAGATTGCAATTTTTGTCCCAAGTTAGCGGAACGGGAGACTTTGTGAGAAAAAAATAAAAAATATCAATTTCCGCTAACTTGTGCCAAAAAAAAAAAATTTCTATGAACTCGCCATGCCCCTCATTGAATACCTTGGGGTGTCTTCTTTCCAAAATGGGGTCACATGTGGGGTATTTATACTGCCCTGGCATTCTAGGTGCCCCAAAGCGTGAGAAGAAGTCTGGTATCCAAATGTCTAAAAATGCCCTCCTAAAAGGACTTTGGGCACCTTTGCGCATCTAGGCTGCAAAAAAGTGTCACACATCTGGTATCGCCGTACTCAGGAGAAGTTGGGGAATGTGTTTTGGGGTGTCATTTTACATATACCCATGCTGGGTGAGAGAAATATCTTGGTCAAATGCCAACTTTGTATAAAAAAAATGGGAAAAGTTGTCTTTTGCCAAGATATTTCTCTCACCCAGCAAGGGTATATGTAAAATGACACCCCAAAACACATTCCCCAACTTCTCCTGAATACGGCGATACCACATGTGTGACACTTTTTTGCAGCCTAGGTGGGCAAAGGGGCCCATATTCCAAAGAGCACCTTTAGGATTTCACAGGTCATTTACCTACTTACCACACATTAGGGCCCCTGGAAAATGCCAGGGCAGTATAACTACTCCACAAGTGACCCCATTTTGGAAAGAAGACACCCCAAGGTATTCCGTGAGGGGCATGGCGAGTTCCTAGAATTTTTTATATTTTGTCCCAAGTTAGTGGAAAATGCTTATTTTTCTTTTTTTTTTTTTTTTTTTTTTCATACAAAGTCTCATATTCCACTAACTTGTGACAAAAAATAAAAACTTCCATGAACTCACTATGCCCATCAGCGAATACCTTGGGGTCTCTTCTTTCCAAAATGGGGTCACTTGTGGGGTAGTTATACTGCCCTGGCATTCTAGGGGCCCAAATGTGTGGTAAGGAGTTTGAAATCAAATTCTGTAAAAAATGACCAGTGAAATCCGAAAGGTGCTCTTTGGAATATGGGCCCCTTTGCCCACCTAGGCTGCAAAAAAGTGTCACACATCTGGTATCTCCGTACTCAGGAGAAGTTGGGGAATGTGTTTTGGGGTGTCATTTTACATATACCCATGCTGGGTGAGAGAAATATCTTGGTAAAAGACAACTTTTCCCATTTTTTTATACAAAGTTGGCATTTGACCAAGATATTTATCTCACCCAGCATGGGTATATGTAAAAAGACACCCCAAAACACATTCCTCAACTTCTCCTGAATACAGAGATACCAGATGTGTGACATTTTTTTGCAGCCTAGGTGGGCAAAGGGGCCCATATTCCAAAGAGCACCTTTCGGATTTCACAGGTCATTTTTTACAGAATTTGATTTCAAACTCCTTACCACACATTTGGGCCCCTAGAATGCCAGGGCAGTATAACTACCCCACAAGTGACCCCATTTTGGAAAGAAGAGACCCCAAGGTATTTTGTGATGGGCATAGTGAGTTCATAGAAGTTTTTATTTTTTGTCACAAGTTAGTGGAATATGAGACTTTGTAAGAAAAAAAAAAAAATCATCATTTTCCGCTAACTTGTGACAAAAAATAAAAAGTTCTATGAACTCACTATGCCCATCAGCGAATACCTTAGGGTGTGTACTTTACGAAATGGGGTCATATGTGGGGTGTTTGTACTGTCTGGCCATTGTAGAACCTCAGGAAACATGACAGGTGCTCAGAAAGTCAGAGCTGCTTCAAAAAGCGGAAATTCACATTTTTGTACCATAGTTTGTAAACGCTATAACTTTTACCCAAAGCATTTTTTTTTTACCCAAACGTTTTTTTTTTATCAAAGACATGTAGAACAATAAATTTAGAGCAAAATTTATATATGGATCTCGTTTTTTTTGCAAAATTTTACAACTGAAAGTGAAAAATGTCATTTTTTTGCAAAAAAATCGTTAAATTTCAATTAATAACAAAAAAAGTAAAAATGTCAGCAGCAATGAAATACCACCAAATGAAAGCTCTATTAGTGAAAAGAAAAGGAGGTAAAATTCATTTGGGTTGTAAGTTGCATGACCGAGCAATAAACGGTGAAAGTAGTGTAGGTCAGAAGTGTAAAAAGTGGCCTGGTCTTTCAGGGTGTTTAAGCACTGGGGGCTGAGGTGGTTAAAGGGAACCTGTCACTAGGATTTTGGGTATGGAGCTGAGGACATGGGTTGCTAGATGTCCGCTAGCACATCCGCAATACCCAGTCCCCATAGCTCTGGGTGCTTTTATTGTGTATAAAAACCGATTTGATACATATGCAAATTAACCTGAGATGAGTCAGAGCTTGAAAATATGACTCTTCTCTGGTCACACAAGTAAGATATGACTCTTTTAGGTTAATTTGCATATGTATCAAATCGTTTTTTTTACACAATAAAAGCACACAGAGCTATGGGGACTGGGTATTGCGGATGTGCTAGTGGCCATCTAGCAACCCATGTCCTCAGCTCTATACCCAAAATCCCGGTGACAGGTTCCCTTTAAAGGGTTTCTGTCACCCCACAAAGCTCATTTTTTTTTTTTTTTGGATAGTTAGATTCCTCATAGCGCGATATAGGAGAATATAATAGTCTTACTTACTTTCATGCGGCCGATTCTTTATAAAACAAAGTTTTATAATATGTAAATGAGGGCTCTACCAGCAAGTAGGGAGTCTACTTGCTGGTAGCCGCAGCAGAAAACCGCCCCCTCGCCGTGTTGATTGACAGGGCCAGCCGTGATCTCCTCCTCCGGCCGGCCCTGTCAGTAATTCAAAAATCGCGCGCCTCTGGTCATTCGGCGCAGGCGCTCTGAGATGAGGAGGCTCGTCTCCTCAGCACTCCCTCAGTGCGCCTGCGCCGATGACGTCTTCTCTTTCGGTGATGTCATCGGCGCAGGCGCACTGAGGGAGTGCTGAGGAGACGAGCCTCCTCATCTCAGAGCGCCTGCGCCGAATGACCAGAGGCGCGCGATTTTTGAATTACTGACAGGGCCGGCCGGAGGAGGAGATCACGGCTGGCCCTGTCAATCAACACGGCGAGGGGTCGGTTTTCTGCTGCGGCTACCAGCAAGTAGACGCCCTACTTGCTGATAGAGCCCTCATTTACATATTATAAAACTTCGTTTTATAAAGAATCGGCCGCATGAAAGTAAGTAAGACTATTATATTCTCCTATATCGCGCTATGAGGAATCTAACTATCCAAAAAAAAAAAAAGAAGAGTTTTGTGGGGTGACAGAAACCCTTTAACTAGGAATTGTTAGATCTCCTGTCCCACAGACTGCAGTGATTCAGTGTATTCCTATGGAGCCATGCCACCTGCAGGCCTCCAGAGGAACTATTGCTGTGGCAGCCTGGGATTCTTCAGCCGGACCCAGCCTACCACAGCAAAGGTACGGCTTCCCTGATCACCAAGCACAGCGATCCCTGGAAAGCTGATGCCGTGGTCAAAATTGGTATCTGACGTGTTAAATGTTTGCGATCGGTGTTATCACCGATTGCAGACATTATCCCCAGGTGTCTGCTGTATGAAACAGGAGAAACCCGTTGGCTATGGAGCCTGGTATACTTGCAAGTGGGCGCCATTTTCAAAGAACGGACTTCTAGCGTACATGTACAGTGGCAGTCCGGAAGGGGTTAAAGGGCTTATTCAATTTGAAGGATCCCTCTCTGTTCGACAGTTTCCCCAACACTAAGCTGATCGCAGGTAGGTGGAGGGCAATGAGCTGTTATCCCTGGGGAAAACAGTACCTAAGGAGGTCACCCAGGACTCAAAGTGATTGTTTCATCTGGGACTTTGATGGCATATCGCTAGGAAGTTCTGAAAAAATCAAAGCGAGCGCACTATTTATGGAAGTCCCATATAAATGAATGGAGAGCGCAACACTCAAAAGGGTCCACCACTCCATTCACTTCTATGCGAGTGCCGGAAATAGTCGAGCCAGCGTTCGGTTATTTTCGGCAGTCCGATGGAAACAAATGGAGGGCGGCTGCGCTCGAGAATAGCGCACTCCATTCATTTTTATGAATTCAGCTGATTGCTAGAATTTAACTCCTATAGAAATGAATGGAGAGCATATGTGCAGGAGACCATTGATTGCTAGAAGGTGCCTTAAGAATCATTGGATGGTTGAAGGTTGACCTATGCCCATGATTTGTGAAAATCCTGCGCCTGCTTTATATTGGGATCTTAGTGTCTGTAATGTACAATAGCATAAACTGCTTTTACAGCATAGTGTTGGTTGCTATATACACTCTTTGGCATTTGCATTTCCTTGTTGCCTTCCTCCTGGCACTGGGGTGGACAGGATTCTTCAGTCCTTAGATTTGTTCTTTATAATACCTTTCCGGTAGAGGGCCCCAGCCCACCAGTGATCTCAATGCTGTGATTCTTCATGACATACGAGATGATGTCTTTCCAGTCGTATCCCTCGGGCACGATGACTGTTGTCACAGTGGGGAGTCGTAGAGTCTGCAATGAGTACATTGTTAATACTGACAGGCTACATAGTGCTTACTAGAGGAGCAAATACGATTTCTTACATGGACTGGCGCTCAAACTGGTCTGCTGGGGGTAAATGGTGTCAATTTAAAGAAAAGTCACTTAGCAAACAAAAGGTAAGCTGAACTGTTAGGTAATATAACACCGTTTCCTTTTGCGCTCGTGAACATATCGTAGAGCTGTCGTAGACTTTAGACATGCATGTTCCACGTTTCACCAGCCCGCTGGTTTAGTTTTGGTGTGTCACTAAATATTAATTACAGGAAGATATCCATGCTTCCATATAAGTGAAATTATATGAAATACAGCATCATCCTTAAAGGATTTGTCCATTTTTTTTTCTTTTTAATGTCTCCCCACCCAGTGATCACTTACCAGCTCCCTGCAGCTCCAGTTCAGTGGCTCACGTTCTGTCTTCATTGGACTTACGGTTCCTCGCTGTCAACGTCTGCACAGATGAGATCACATTCACCATTATAACCAGTGACTGCTAAATCACATGCCACTTGGAGACATGTCACCATTGAGGCCAATCATTGGTTACAGTGGCACACGTGACCCCCAGAAGTTGACAGACGGGGACCGGCAGTCCAGTGAAGACAACCCTGGAGAGGCAGGGAGCAGGTTAGTATAGATTTCTTCACAGGAACTGCTGGGGTTTAAATTTAAGAAAAAACGAATCCTGGACCACCCCTTTAAACAAATGTATTGAAATATGTATAGGCAAAATGGCAGACACACAGTGCCCCTGATTTCATGGATTTGCAGGGCAGTTTGGCACCATCTGCAAGTGTAAATGGCTGACCAGACGGGTGTATTTGAGTATAGATGAAGGGATTGGGTTGTCTGCAAGTTGCAGGATAATGCCTTACCTTAAGGGGGTTTTCTGAGATTCTTATACTGCTGACCTATTCTCAGGATAGGTCTTCAGTATCTGTTCGGTGGGGTTCCGACACCTGGGACCCCTGCCGATCAGCTGTTCATTAAGGCAGGAGCACTGATCACGTTGCCTAGGAGTAGCCCAGCCCCATTCACTTGAGCTGAGATACCAAGTACAGCCGCTATAAAATCTCAAAACAGTGGTCGGTGGGTGTCCCGGGTGTCAGACCCTCACCAATCAGATACTGATGATCTTTCCCGAGGATAGGTCATCAGTAGTAAAATCCTGGAAAACCCTGGACCTGTCATCATTCTGGGCATATCTGTTTTAGAAAATATTGCAGTACCAGGTATAGCCTCGACCAAACGTACAGAGCCATGTCTGGTACAGAATGAAGTGGCAGAAGCAGTTCATGGAGTTCATCGGCGGTGCCGTAAGTAAGATCCCCACTGGTCTGATATTGATGGCCTAAACTAAGAATAGGACATCGACGTCAAAGTCCAGAAAAACCCCTTTAAATGGTTGTCCCAAAATGTAAATGTATAACCTATTCAGAGGATATGTGATAAGTGTCTGATTGGTAGAGGGATCTGACTCCTGGAAACCCCATTGATCACGGGAATGGGACACTGCCGATCCATATATCTCTCTGGGACTGCCAAAATGAAGTCAAGCACAGTGCTGTAGGATACCATAGAGATAAACAGAGCGGCAGTGCACCTGCTCCATCGCCACTCGATTCAGGACCCCCCTTATCCTGATTGGTAGGGGTCCCAGCGGTCGGATGAGCAGACAATTCTCATTTATCCTGTGGATAGGGTATAGGTTTAAAACTTGGGACAATACAGGATTATTAATAAATTGTGTAGAAAACGTGTTGATTTCTCTTCTTCCATTAAGTCCTCAGGCTGCAGATACACATTCGCTCAATGTCAGTGGATAACATATATAACAGCCTCGTGACTGACCCTAGACATCAGAAATAGAGGTCAGGAGACAATCACATTGGATTACAACAACCGAATTGTGTTCTACTGGGAGTTAACCACCTAACTGTTTTGCCCCAGTCCAGCTCCAGCAGTGGGAAAAGTAGCTAACTGGAGGGGGAGGCCTACTTTAGATGCTGCTATTGTCACGGTGGGGAAAACCCCCCACCGTACAATGACTGGGGGATAAGGAAAGCAACTAGGCCTGAACACAAGGATAAAGGAAGCAGGTCACCTCCTAATCCCTATACCTAGCCCTAACTCCTCACCGTATGAGCGGACCTGGATGATAGGACGGCTCATACCCTGGATACCTAAGGCCCTGAGTCGCCCTGAGAATCCCTCACAAAGGAGCTGAGGAGAGGCGCCCTGTTCTTTCAGGACACGGAAGAACAGGAGTCTCAAAAGGCCTAGTAGCAGGTAAAGGAAAAGACCATATTCAGCAAGAGAAACGGCAGGTAAGAAAACAAGACAACACACCTACCTCCCGCTGCCACGACTGGAACCCGTGAATACGTACCGGAGCCCTAACACCAAACAAGACACCATACCAGCAACTCTCACAGGTATCCAGCACACCAGATTTCGCTAGGACCCCCATGCCGCAAGGTGCAAGGCAGCACTGCATACAGGCTAGTGGTTAAAATACAACACACCAAATAATAACCCCACACCAAACATACAACACATGTAAGGAAGGAAAGACATCGCCGGAGACCTCGATGTCCCACTAGGAAGCCCTCACTCCGGGAGATGGAACATGAAGACCAGGAGCATAACTCCAACACACACCATTGGTGGAGTACCACTGACTCCTGGACTCTAGCCACAGGTAAGATGAAGCACCTAGTGACCACGCCCAACAAGGTGGTTAACCCCTCCATCACCGGACAGAGGAGGAAACAACTGAAAGGGGAAGTGCACACACCAGCATAAAAAGCTACACGTTGCAACAGGCAACAACATGCAAGGCTACCATGTCACGGCACACACCACAAAGGCCGCGACACTGCCCCCGCATGCTGAAACAGCAACACGTTGCCACAGGCAACAGCAAGCGTGGCATAAGTGTCACAGCGCACACCAAGGGCCGTGACAGCTATCTACTGAATGGTGGTAGCAACTAGAAACATGCAACTGTTCTTGTTTGAAAGCTGACAGTCCAAGCTTTCAGACAATGACAGCAATATATTCAGTACAGGGGAAGATATCACTGATAGAAATTGGCATACTGTAAATGCAGCTGAAATTAAAACAGGTTTTACGCGCGATTATTCCCGACTCGATTTCTAACAGGGATTTCTCCTTTGTTGCTTTGACTTTAGCTGTCATTTTGGTCTTGTATGCAAGCTTTCGTCTGGAATGTCAGCTTTCAAACAAGACCAGTTTCTTATTTCTAGCTGCTACCATTCAGGAGATAGCAGCATCTAAAGCAGCCCTCCCCCCCTCCAGTTAGCTACTTTTACCACTGCCTGAACTGGACTCGGGCAAAACAGTTAGGATACGTCATTAATATCTAGAACCCGAAAACCCCCTTTAACCTCCTATCAGTTTGGTGATCACCTGTTTGCAGCAGCTGCCATCACCTGAACTAATTTAAGGCCCATTTACGCGGGCTGACTGAGCAGGCAATTACCAGGAGTAAACCGTTTGTTCCCAATAATGGCCTGCTCATCAGAGGAGATGAGAGGGGCATTTACAGTAGCAATAATCTCCTCTTCATGATGGGGATGAGTGATTTCTCTTGGGATTGTTCATCCCCATAGAGAATCATTGTTTCTGGGCATCAGATCGCTGTTTACAAGGAGGATCTGTGGCATCCACATCAATGATGCTTTCACACGATGAGTAAGAATTTGCTCATTCATTGGTTGATCGGTGGTATCTTTACATAGGGCAATACCAGGAACAAGCATTTGTTTCTGATTATCAGATTGATAATTGTCCCATGTGAAGGGAACTTAAAGGGATTCTGTCAGCTAGTTTGAGCCTATAGAGCTGAGGACATGTGCTGCTAGATCATCACTAGCATGTCCACAATATACATTCCCTATAGCTCTGAGTGCTTTTATTCAATAAAAAAATATATATTTTATATATATGCAAATAAGGCAAGTAAGGAGCCCAAGGGGCTGTTACCGTTTCAGGAGCCGAGCCACGCCCACTGTGAAGGAGACAAGCACCGCCTCGCATCCTCTGAATCTCCTCCTTGCTCCCCTGATGTCACATAGTTGAAGCGCCGTAATCTCGCGCATGCCAGCACAGGGAAGAAACACCATGTCAGCACTTACATGCAGCATACTTGCGCATGCGCAAGATTACAGCGCTTCAACTCTGTGACGTCGTGGGAGCAAGGAGGAGATTCGGAGGATGCAGGCGGTGCTGGGCTCCTTCACAGTGGCTGTGGCTGGGCTCCTTCACAGTGGAGCGTGGCTGGACTCCTGAAACGGTAATAGCCCCTTGGGCTCCTTACTTGCCTCATATGCGTATATATAAAAATCGTTTTTTTGACACAATAAAAGCACTTAGAGCTATGGAAAATGTATATTGTGGACGTGCTAGCGGCGATCTAGCAGCACATGTCCTCAGCTCTATAGACTAAACCTAGCTGACAAAATCCCTTTAAAAGGGTTGTCCAGGACTTTTTTTTTTATATCTCCCCAATCCAGCGGCACCTATGAACAGTTTTATACATACCTGCGCCCTGTTGCTGTCTTCTGGCTCCGTGGCTGTCTTCACTATAATTGTCTGCGCTGTCAGCTGCCACACGTGATGTGCCACTTGGGGACATGGAAGCGCTGAGGCCAATCCCTGGCTGCAGCAGCAGCACACGTGGCCCTGTCCGTGCAGAAGATGACAGGCAAAGCTTGGAAGTCCAGTGAATAGAGGTGGGGGGCCACAGAGCGGCAGGGAACAGGTACATATATATCTCTTCTCAGGTACTGCTGGTTGGGGGGAAATCCTGGACAAACCCTAATCTTTATTATCTGCTATCTACTAAGATGGAAAGATCAGAAAAAATACTGCATAGCAAATAAAGATAGGCTTTAGCAAAAAAGTTACAGGCTATTACTTACGGGGTCCTTCACAAAGAGTTTTAGTCCGAGATCTTCTAATCCTTTGTAAAGTCTCAGAGCATTCTCACTGTGAATTTCCCAAGAGCGCTCTAGACCCTGGAAATAGACAGAAATGAATATGCAGAACCGGCATCATTCAATCAATATCCTAGTTCTTACAGATGAAAGGGCTTGTGCGGCTGCAGAAAAACCCTTAGCATTGTAAGTGTAGGACATTGCTTACCGCGTAAAAATGTTATTCTTTGTATAATGAACAGATTTACAATTTTCCAGTATAGTTCTGTATCAGTTCTTCACAGATTTCAAGACATTTGCTTGCATTCATTGGGTATCACTCCAAAATCCACATCCCATACATATTCACAGGCATCGGAAACCATCTGCATGAATCTCTAGCTGCAGAATCCTTGTGTTAATCTGCAGCATATCCACAGCAAATCTGCATCAGAAATCTGATAGCACAGCCTCTGCAGTCTCTTGTAGAATTAAGGCCCTATTACAGCGGCAGATTATTGTTAAGATGATCGCTAACAAGCATTCTCATGAACGCTCGTTAGCGATTATCTGGCAGTGTAATACTGCTGCCGGTTACCCGATGCTCTTTCAACCTGTTAAAAAATAATCTGGTTTGCCGGCAGCAGATCGCGCCATGCCGGCAAACAAATGAGACAGTATAGGGACGAGCGATTCATTAGCGATTCCTCATCCCTATACTGAGGAGGAGATCGCTGCATGTCATAGCAGCAGTCTCCTCCTCTAGCAAGCAGGCGATTGACAGGAGGGATTGCTTCCCTCCTGACAATCGTCTGCTCTATCTGCCCGTGTAATACGGCCTTTACGCGTTGGATTTTAGTTCAGTGTGTAAACTTACCCTCAGGGTAGGTTCACACATAGCAGGGTTGCAACCGGGTTCGGACTGGGAACTTAAAGTGGCCCTGAAAAAACTTTGGACCTTGGTGGGCCTCTGGGCATCGGCCCACAGGGAAATTTCCCTGTCGTGTCTATGACCAGTCCGACCCTGGGTGCAACCCATTAAGGAGTTTGAAAGACTCCTAAAGAATAATTAGCCCTCATGCACACAACCGTATTTTTTACCCAGGTGCTATCTGCATTTTTTGCAGAATGCACTCTGACCCATTCATTCAGGGCTGTGTCTTCCCAAATCACATCCAATACAACTGAATCAACCCCAATCAAGGTGTAGAAAGAGAAATGGGAGGCCCCACTCAGTGCTAAAGTATCATGCGAAAGGATCTAAATACTTATGTCCATGCAAAATTAAATTTTTTCCTTTTTAATGCATTTGCAAAAACTTCTAAAATTCTGTTTTCACTCATTATGGGGTATTGGGTACAGATTGATGTGGGGACACATGATTATTATATTTTTTTTAGCTGCAACATTACAAAATGTGAAAAAAGTGAAATTGTCTGAAGACTTTCCGATTGCATTGTACACCAAAAATATAGCTGCAATATATGCAGCTGTAGAATATGGCACATATTACCTATACTATCTATTGTATACTAGGTGGAATATGATATTATGTGGGATCCCTCAATAATGAAAATACAGCTGATCATGTGTATCTATAGAGGGAAATTAAAGTTTTGTTATGTATTGTCCACATGTATGCCAAAAAGCGGTATGTGGGGCTCAATTTATTCTATGCAGGGGAGAACATACCATATGTGCAACTTGTACAGCTGAACAGGGGACCAGAAGGTGCAAGGGCCCATTGCAATCTTAGAAATAGCCTCTTTATACATGTAACTGAACTGATAAATTTAAAGGGGTTGTCTCAGCTGATATATTGGTGGCATTTCGCCAGGATATACCAACAGAGGGTGGTTATTAACGGTACACACTCAGATTTGGTCACTGTCACTAGTGGGGTACCGCAGGGGTCAGTATTGGGCCCTATTCTCTTCAATATATTTATTAATGATCTTGTAGAAGGCTTGCATAGTAAAATATCAATTTTTGCAGATGACACTAAACTGTGTAAAGTAATTAACACTGAGGAGCACAGTATACTACTACAGAGGGATCTGGATAGACTGGAGGCTTGGGCAGATAAGTGGCAGATGAGGTTTAACACTGACAAATGTAAAGTTATGCACATGGGAAGGAATAATGCAAGTCACCCGTACATACTAAATGGTAAAACACTCGGTAACCCTGACATGGAAAAGGATCTAGGAATTTTAATAAACAGCAAACTAAGCTGCAAAAACCAGTGTCAGGCAGCTGCTGCCAAGGCCAATAAGATAATGGGTTGCATCAAAAGGGGCATAGATGCCCGTGATAAGAACATAGTCCTACCACTTTACAAATCATTAGTCAGACCTCACATGTGTACAGTTCTGGGCTCCTGTGAACAAGGCAGACATAGCAGAGCTGGAGAGGGTCCAGAGGAGGGCAACTAAAGTAATAACTGGAATGGGGCAACTACAGTACCCTGAAAGATTTTCAAAATTAGGGTTATTCACTTTAGAAAAAAAAACGTCTGAGGGGAGATCTAATTACTATGTATAAATATATCAGGGGTCAGTACAGAGATCTCTCCCATCATCTATTTATCCCCAGGACTGTGACTGTGACGAGGGGACATCCACTGCGTCGGGTGGAAAGAAGGTTTGTACACAAACATAGAAGAGGATTCTTTACGGTAAGAGCAGTGAGACTATGGAACTCTCTGCCTGAGGAGGTGGTGATGGGGAGTACAATAAAGGAATTCAAGAGGGGCCTGGATGCATTTCTGGAGCGTAATAATATTACAGGCTATAGCTACTAGAGAGGGGTCGTTGATCCAGGGAGTTATTCTGATTGCCTGATTGGAGTCGGGAAGGAATATTTTATTCCCCTAAAGTGGGGAAAATTGGCTTCTACCTCACAGTTTTTTTTTGCCTTCCTCTGGATCAACTTGCAGGATAACAGGCCGAACTGGATGGACAAATGTCTTTTTTCGGCCTTATGTACTATGTTATGTACTATGTTATGTACCACCACTGTCAGGTGCTGTTGTGGCATATCTCCAGAATGGGTCCTCAAAAGTGAAGGAGAGCGAACTGCACAGGAGCAACTTCTCCCCCTTAATTTCTATGGTAGTTCTGAAAATAGCCAACCACGACCCCTCGCCTATTTTTGGACGTATCATAGAAATAAATGAAGAGTGCACCACGCAAGGACAGCCACTAGTCTGTTCAATTCTGTGGGACCCACACCTACAGAGTCTGACATTGGTGCCATATCCTACCAATATGACACCAACATTTGAGATGAGTGCACATGATGAGGTCTAAACATGATGCGGTACGAGCATGGTGACAGTATAATTCTCACAGCATTATATTTGAGTTTTAAAATCACCTTCTCAGCCAGGATTGCCAGTCCTTCTCTCAGGCAGTAGAAGCTGGTCACTGGTCCTGTATGATGGTATCTGAAAAATGGCAGTGTTTAAAAATGTATTCTACAAGGAAGGATGAGTCACCGCTGTCTTCACCTCTTCATCAGACGTGAATCTTGGCTGATTTGCAAATAATTTTCCGCATTATCCACTGTCACTCATCAATCCAACAGAATCAGTTCACGTACATGTTCAATCTTGTCATCAATCGTGGACGGGCAAACGGCTCCTTCTTCATGGCTGACACTTACCACTTTCCTTGAACTTCTCCGTCCATTCATATACACTTCTTTGCGACAAAACACTTTCCCCATACTGTGCACAAAGCCTTAGGCCTCATTCACACGACCGTTGTTTGGGTCCACATCCGAGACGCCGTTATGGCGGCTCGGATGCAGACCCATTAATTTCAATGGGGCCGCAAAAGATGAGGAAAGCACTCCGTGTGCTGTCCGCATCCGTGGCTCTGTTCCGCGGCCCCGCTAAAAAAATATAACATGTCCTATTCTTGTCCGCGCTTTGCGGACAAGAATAGGCATTTATAATGCTGGCGTAAATTGCGGAAGGCAACACGGGCACCTTCCGTTTTTTGCGGACCGCAAAAAACGGCACGGTCGTGTGCATGAGGCCTTAGATAAATATTGGCATCAGTCCACAAAAAACAAATCACTGCACGCTGCTCTTCTTTCGTGCAAATCATTAGTGGGGCAGCAATTGTTCCTCACAGCGCAGTCACAAATGAACTGACATAACACATTCAAACCTGCAGAGCAGTGACTTGGGAGATTGTCAAAAAATGTATTTGTCTTTTCTGAAAGTTGATTAAAATTCGACAGCCATAGCACGGATAATTTTTGACTCTCGTTTATATATTTTTATCATATTAAATTTTTAAAGAGTAACTAAACTTTTATACTAGCTTTTTTTTATAAATCTCTCTTTATTTTTCAAATAAGCAATATCAATATCATCGGACCTAGAACACTTGAGTACAAGACCCCGCACACAGGCGGTTTAAGCATCAACAGAAGACACAGTGTATATCTTCAAGAGCACATAAATAGCCCAAATATGCAATTCCATGCCCAATTGAGTGTCCTGGTTAGGTGAATAAATCGGGCAGCGAGAAAAACTAACGAATCTGATCCGGAGTGTAGCACTAGACATAAAAGGACTGAAGCTCTGTAACCATACTTATACACAGGCCCGATATAGAGCTGGATGACTATAAAAATGACCAGAAGAACATTAAACATAAATGGAAATAATAATAATACATTAACATAAAATAAAATTGGATCGCCGGGACATGCCAAGTACGAGACGGGATTTTATACTAACTTTTAATATGTTGTCCCTAACCCCCTAAAAAATATTTTTCTAATATACTTTATTTATTAGTTTTCTATTTTTACCATACTTTTTCACCCCTAAAACGCACTATTCACTGGTGCGCTAAAACTCAGTTCTACCTACACCGCTGAGCTGTCAGCAGTGTACGGACTACTCATTTTATGAATGGGGCCGCAGCAGCACAGGGAGTACGGGCAGGAGCGCTCTTTGCTGCTTCTGCAGTGCTCCCTGGACTATTACTAACTGCTGGCATAGCACATCGGTACCCTGTACCCATGTACTATGCCAGGATTAGCTGAGCGGAGCAGGCTCCTGCTTCTGTCTGTTCTGCTCAGCTAAGAGAGCTGACATGCAGCTCAGCGGTGTAGGGAGAACTGAGTTTTAGCGCATCAGTGAATAGTGCGCTTTAGGGGTGAAAAAGTATGGTAAAAATAAAAAACTAATAAATAAAGTATATTAGAAAAAGGTTTTTTAGGAGGTTAGGGACAACATATTAAAAGTTAGTATAAAAGTTTAGTTACTCTTTAAGTACACCTGTCACTAAAGACTTTTATTTTTGGCCCCTATCATATATCACAATAAAGAGGTTAGAGTCCAGGAAGCAGAGATATAGGCAGCTGTATGACATATTCACAATGGAAAAACTTGAAATGTTGGGAGAAAGGTAACTTTTGGGCTTTAGAAAGATGATTTAACATATAGTGCATGCTGTCCTTAGCCCTTGAAGGATTGGGGTGATGTTTTAGCATGTTAAACCCATTACCTTCTCTTTATTACAAATGTCCCAAAATAAAAGCTTCTGACTAGGGGGAGGTTTCCTTAAAAAAAAAACTTATACCCAACAGCATCGCAAACTAGACAACAAAGAGATTACTTTTGGGCAATACCTTTGTATGCAGGGTCTTTTGTCTGTACAAAATACTGAGTGAGGGTGTCTCCTCTTGGGATCCCGTTAAAGTGGTTTTCCAGTACAGTACCTAGATATTGATAATCTATCCTCAAGATATCCCATCAGTATCATATCGGTGGGTCTTCAAAACACCACACCCCAACTAACCAACTATTTCAGGCAGCTGCCGACAGCAGAAAGTATAGAGTGAATGGATCCGGAAGCACAAGGTTCTGTCCACAGTCCCATTTAATTGAATGGGAGCTGATCAGCACGAGGCTGGTGCCACAAATTACACAGTGGACGGAGTCTTCTGTCCACTGTATAGCCCACAGCTCTGGAGGCTCCATGAAATTGGTGGGCGTATGGGGTTTCGGACACCCACCAATCTGAAACTGATGACCTATCCTGAGGATAAATTAGCAATATCTCAGTACCAGAAAACCTCTTTAATGAGCCAAGTCTGTGTTTATATGGTCAGAGTTTTCAGAACCAGATGCATTCTGGGATGACTTCCTGACTGTTACTTGTGGCACCAGTGCAGGTAGCTCAGTGAGGAGTCATTTTGAGAAACAGAATGAATTGCATGATTGCAAAGAGTGCTTCTACTGTAATTTTAGCTTGCCTAATGTAAGGCCTAGGGAGACAACCAGTACAATGGGATCTGCTGATAGATCTCTGACAGATCCTGAGTAGATCACAATGCCTTAAAGAGAACCTGTCACGTTGAACATGGTGTCAGAGCTGAAGGCAGCATGTTATACAGAAGGAGGAGCTGAGCATATATATATATATATATATATATATATATATACAGGGAGTGCAGAATTATTAGGCAAGTTGTATTTTTGAGGATTAATTTTATTATTGAACAACAACCATGTTCTCAATGAACCCAAAAAACTCATTAATATCAAAGCTGAATATTTTTGGAAGTAGTTTTTAGTTTGTTTTTAGTTTTAGCTATTTTAGGGGGATATCTGTGTGTGCAGGTGACTATTACTGTGCATAATTATTAGGCAACTTAACAAAAAACAAATATATACCCATTTCAATTATTTATTTTTACCAGTGAAACCAATATAACATCTCAACATTCACAAATATACATTTCTGACATTCAAAAACAAAACAAAAACAAATCAGTGACCAATATAGCCACCTTTCTTTGCAAGGACACTCAAAAGCCTGCCATCCATGGATTCTGTCAGTGTTTTGATCTGTTCACCATCAACATTGCGTGCAGCAGCAACCACAGCCTCCCAGACACTGTTCCGAGAGGTGTACTGTTTTCCCTCCTTGTAAATCTCACATTTGATGATGGACCACAGGTTCTCAATGGGGTTCAGATCAGGTGAACAAGGAGGCCATGTCATTAGATTTTCTTCTTTTATACCCTTTCTTGCCAGCCACGCTGTGGAGTACTTGGACGCGTGTGATGGAGCATTGTCCTGCATGAAAATCATGTTTTTCTTGAAGGATGCAGACTTCTTCCTGTGCCACTGCTTGAAGAAGGTGTCTTCCAGAAACTGGCAGTAGGACTGGGAGTTGAGCTTGACTCCATCCTCAACCCGAAAAGGCCCCACAAGCTCATCTTTGATGATATCAGCCCAAACCAGTACTCCACCTCCACCTTGCTGGCGTCTGAGTCGGACTGGAGCTCTTTGCCCTTTACCAATCCAGCCACGGGCCCATCCATCTGGCCCATCAAGACTCACTCTCATTTCATCAGTCCATAAAACCTTAGAAAAATCAGTCTTGAGATATTTCTTGGCCCAGTCTTGACGTTTCAGCTTGTGTGTCTTGTTCAGTGGTGGTCGTCTTTCAGCCTTTCTTACCTTGGCCATGTCTCTGAGTATTGCACACCTTGTGCTTTTGGGCACTCCAGTGATGTTGCAGCTCTGAAATATGGCCAAACTGGTGGCAAGTGGCATCTTGGCAGCTGCACGCTTGACTTTTCTCAGCTCATGGGCAGTTATTTTGCGCCTTGGTTTTTCCACACGCTTCTTGCGACCCTGTTGACTATTTTGAATGAAACGCTTGATTGTTCGATGATCACGCTTCAGAAGCTTTGCAATTTTAAGAGTGCTGCATCCCTCTGCAAGATATCTCACTATTTTTGACTTTTCTGAGCCTGTCAAGTCCTTCTTTTGACCCATTTTGCCAAAGGAAAGGAAGTTGCCTAATAATTATGCACACCTAATATAGGGTGTTGATGTCATTAGACCACACCCCTTCTCATTACAGAGATGCACATCACCTAATATGCTTAATTGGTAGTAGGCTTTCGAGCCTATACAGCTTGGAGTAAGACAACATGCATAAAGAGGATGATGTGGTCAAAATACTCATTTGCCTAATAATTCTGCACACAGTGTGTATATATATATATATATATATATATATATATAGTTATTGGAAAGATTCAGTAAAGCTTGTAATTTACTGATCTATATCTGTGCTCATTCTGGGCTTTGAAGTCCAGGAGGCGGTCCTATCAGTGATTGACAGCTCTCTGTATTTACACAGCAATAGAGGGAAGGTTGTCAATCACTGATAGAGCCGCCTCCTGGACTTCAAAGCTCAGAATGAGCAGGAATCTAAATGAATGAAATACAAGTTATACTGAATCCTTTCCCATAAACTATATATCAATCTGCTCAGCTTCTCCTGATCTATACTAAGCTGCCTGCAGATTACTTTGCATTTTCATGGTGACATATTCCCTTTGAGCTGGTCATAGATGAGAAGCTGGGCTTGAGCCTTGATCTGTCATCTGGTCTTCTCTTGGTGCAAGTCTGTTCTTTGACACAAGTATTACCAACAATTGCATCAGACAATGACCAAAAAAACATTCAACGTGTCAGATCAGGTTTTTCAACATATTTTTCTTGAGTTCTGTGTCTGATGGTGGTATTACACTGTCCAATCTTTGGGCAGTTTGTGTGCCGGTGATAGACAACACATTCATCAGCGGTCGTTTGCACAGATCTGATTACACAGGCTGATGCCTACTGAATGTCGGAGGAATGATTGTTACCACAATTATTCCTCCCTCATTCTCTTCTATTCACCCGTGATTACACAAGGAGATATGCTGCCGATAATCAAGCATCTTTCATCCTGATGAAATATGCTGATCAGCCGATGACTGAGCGTTTGCTTGTTGATCAGCTGCTCAATTATATGAGCTGATTGTTGTTAACGAGCATTCATAGCCCCAATAATTGGCCTGAAATTGTGCAGTGGTCATCACTAGTGTATTACCAGCTTTAGTTCAACTATGAGGAGTCATTTTGAGCCTTTCTGTTATCTGATATGTCCTTCCCCTATTAGCTCCAATTAAAATGGTTATCCATTGGTATTACATTTTCTATATGTGGATCAAAGAAGACATACTCATCCTCAGCGCTTCCATGCCACGGCTATTCCAGTGATGCTTTGGTCCCCACTGTTCTCTACTTACTGCTCCTGGCTCAACACACTGGTATTCTCAGGAAAGCCCTGCTCAGCCAATCACTGGCTGAGGCGTTTCACCACTGTGACCAGTGATTGGCTGAGCAGACATTTCCTGTGTGTCAAATCAGGACCAGGAAGTGGAGAACAACAGGGACCGAAGCAGACTTGGAATGGCGGCAGAGGGAGGTCAGTGATGGTGAGTATGGCTTCTTTTTTATCTTTTAACTTATCTGTGACCCATATGAAAAAAAAATTATACTGCTGGACAACCCCCTTCTAAAAGTTCTACTATGATAATATTTTAATATGCTGAACATATTCTATTATGTGTCTTTGCTGTTTTGTGGAGTGTTCTGTTAATGTGCAAGAAATAAGCAAAAATCACATGAAAACATTCTCAAAGTCAAAATACTAATGGTGAGCACCTCCTAGTCTATGACCTAAACGTAGTCACTTCTGTGTGAAACCACAATGTTTTATAACATGGTACAGTGTCAGACTGGGGTTTCTGGGCCCACCAGAGGTAATCCTTCTCAGGGCCAAAGTCTAATAGGATTTGAATAAAAAAAGAAAAAATAGACCTTAGTAAAAATAGACCTCGCGGACAGTACGACCTTGACATGGTACCTAGGTCTTTAGTAACTACAGCAGCTCTTGACCTCGCCAGGTTTGCCTACCACTGGTCTGAGGCAAGCTTAGATTGTAACTTACATTCTTGGTTTTCCATCACAGCCCCAGTAGTTTGAAAGCCATGTCAGGTCCACGTAGAAAGAGGGTGGTTTTGTCTTACGGCTGAATATCTTCTTACTGTACAAGGAAACAAGTCATTAGCTGTGTCCCCAGTGCTAGCAAGCCGTTATAGTGGTAGTACTCTATTCAACTGTGCTTTTTATCCATGTGCAGTTCATATTACAGAGGCAACTCATGCATTACATTATGCCTGGCATTTAAAGGTAAGGTTTCATTTTGTGCAAATTACTGCAATGATTGTATTAGATAACTTCATAAATAGCAAATATATTGGAATAGTAACTCAAACCAATGACATCGCCTAACCAGTAAAGATGGAGGTAAAACGGTTCAGTGCAATACATTCATAAAAGTACCTTGCAGCTTCGCTGAATGAGATGGGTGCAGTTCCTGGAGGAGCATTTAATACTTTCTGAGAACCAGAGTATAAGATATCAATTCCTATAAGAAACACAAAGATAACAGGTGCACAGTGGGTTTGTACTTAAGTTTTAGTTCACAGCAACCAATTAGATTCGTATTTGTAGGTTATATTTTTGATGATTGCAATCCTACGATGTAATGACACTGTCTATCCTTTAGGTGGCAGTCTAAAAGCACCTGATCAACTTCACCTACATCATTATTGAGTACGCCAGTCTACAGTCTTCATTTTATCACATCACATAATCATAATGATGTCTAAGCAGGAGCCTAATCTGCCACCTTAGTTCAGAATTGTTGCTAATGTGCAGGGATAGTGTACAAAGTGATGTTACCGTACAAGGACAATGCTTACAGTGATGTTATAGGTCAAGGAAAGTGCCCATAGGGATGTCACAGTACAATGAAAATGCACAGTTATGTCCCAGTTTTTCACAAATTAAAAGCCCAGGAACCCTATAAACAGTGATGCCACAGTTGTGAAATAATGCACAGTGACCTCACAGTACAGAGATAATGCACACAGTGAAATGGCAGTGCAGCCTTGAATGTTATTTCCATCCGGACATTTACACCTCTGAGACCTGCAGCTGTCTTGAGAAAGGGAATGGAGAAGTGGTCACACATGCACAGCTCTCTCCATTCACTTTTTGGAGTCGAGTAAGCAGACCCAGAGGTAGGAACCCCACCTATCAGATATTTATGGCATATTATGTGGCCAAGAGGGAAAGGCAGAGGTGAAGCGGTGCTTTGAGACGCTAGGCCCACCCCTCGGTGCTTTGAACATCTTGTTGGCATAAGGATAGAATTACAAGTTTTTCAAAAAGTGGATTTTTTTTTTACAAGAGAGTGGAAGTTTCACTCAGCATAATCAATGTTTATGCCATGTTTGTGGTATATACTCAGGGTACATGTCCTGATTTATATTTAAAGAGTGTCCTTTTTAAGAGATTGAAAATCATCCTCAGCTACACTGTTTAGTATAAAGGGATCCTGCAAAAGAACGGACAACATGGTTGGTCCTTTGTTCTCAAGGCGATAAGTCACATCTCTCCATTAGGAACACATGCATGCTTGGCCCAACCAAGCGGTCGTGTATAGGAAGGTTGGGAAGAATAGCTGTCATCCATACGAGCCAAGAGCCATTCAATGAGTATGACAATCCAGTTACTTGTAAAGATCATTATTACTAACACGGCTGAAGCCATGATCATTAGTCATCTTCTAACTGCACATGCAGGCATTTTGGATTAAGATTTAGTGGACAGAAATATCATATTTTGCGCTAGATTTTTTTAGGGTGACCATACACATTAGTCTAAGGTTGATCAAAATGGATGATTTAACTAAAATGAACGTTCATTGGTTGAAATTTAATCAGGAACTATTTAGCCAACAGACCATTGAAAAGAAGTCAGCCATGTTTAGAATTGTCGTCTGATGGTCAGTTCAAAAGATTTTTATTTGAAAGAATTTTCCCAAAAAGAGCTTTCATCCATTGCCCAATTTCATTGAACACGTATTTCCAGTTTTATCAACTGTAATGGCCAAAATGTGTATGGCCATGTTTGTGAAAGGAACGTTCACCAGATGATTGTTTGTTCAACTGCTGTTCAACCATCAGCCAACTTCTATGTAATGTGTATGACCACCTTTGAACTACACAATCTAAGCAAGTCTAGCCATAGGTGTCCTTATAGAAGGTAACATGTGGCATATATTACAAAAAGAATAATTGATATGGAAGCATATCTCATAAATAGCTTACCCTGCTTGTCCATGTAGATAGGAGCACCTCCTAGAGATGCCACAGAGTCTACCAGAAGGAGGCAGCTATACCTATATATGGAGCAGACATCACATAATTATTTCTGGGCCATCATTCAATGCTACTTTAATGCATCTCTATAGCGGTTGGAGCTCCATTTTTCTAATGCAAAGCTTAAAATCCCCTAACGAATCATAATGGTAAATGATAAAAGTCTGTCTTTCCACCTGAAAGGTACGTACCGGTGACACAGGTCTCCAATGCCATCTAATGGCTGCACCACTCCACTGGATGACTCTCCATGAGTGATGAAGAAGAGAGAAGGCTTGTGCTTAGCTAGACCCTGGAATGTAAAAAATATATAAAGTACAAACCAAAACACTTACATGACCCGCATCCTAACAATACTCTTTGTCCTTTTGATCTTGGATCCAGTCAAAAGCTTGTGTGGCATTACCACTTTTGCACCCCGCAACTGTCTCCTATGGGCTAATATAGTGTCATCCTATGCAATTATTTTAGGTCCAAACACTGTGCATTTCTAATGTTGGTAACTGTTCTTGCTCATGTAATTTACCTGGTTCACCAGAAGGTGGCAGCAAGCATGGCAGAGCTATATTTATAGAGAGTGGAGCCCTTCTTTCCATTCTAACACCACCCCCCCCCCCCTCTGTGGTGTGGTGGGCGTGTCCCTCTTGCTTCAGGGAGGGGGGAGTTCTAGTTAGAGTCAGTTCTAGTTTACCCCCTGCCAAGGGAGGGTGTGCAGCAGGTGCACATCCCTGCTAGACGTGCCTTGCCCAAGCCAGCTAGAGCACCTACAGCTCTGCTGGATGTGGAGGCCACAGCTTGGAGCCTCTGAAGCCAGGAGGAGTTTTCCCTGGATTAATCTAGAGTCAGACTACAAAGAGAGATGTTGCAGCATACAACTAAAGCAAAGTTATTCAGTCAGCCCGTCAGCAGAGCCAGAGAGCACCAGATGTAGCAGAGTTGAGTTTGTTCGCCTGCCAGAGTTAATACTAAAGCCTTCTGGGAACCAAAACAAAGCCTGAAACTGTTGGAGAAACGTTTTATGCAAAGTAAAGCTGTTATTGAACTTCATCACAAGATCTGGACTCAATTTATTTCATCACTTCCTTCATCAACAACCCCCCTTTCATTGCTTCGGGGCCAATGCCTGGGGTCCAGCGTATCCAGGTAGGAGCACCGCGACACGTGCACCAACATTAAGGGACATTTAGGCCACCCTACACCACTCTGGCATTCCTGCACCTGGGTACCATCCACAGCATCACTAAAAGGGGCCCTGTGCCCTTGTTGCTTTATTGCAACTGGCGTCACAAAACAAGTATTAGTACTCTTAAAGGGCCCTGGGGGGAGACGCCCGCTGCACTTGTGATTATTGTAATTTATTTATTTTTCGCTGTTTTTAATCGTTTTTGTGTAACAGATATGTATATGCATTCAGGAATTTGTGCAAACTTGGATATTTACAGAAGTCCCAAAGAAATGAATGGAGAGTACACCACACAAGTGCGCCCACTTCTCCATTCAACTCTATGGGACTGCCGGGAGTAACTGAGCCAGAGCTCGGATATTTTTGGAAATCCAATAGAAATGAAGGGAGAGCACGCAACGCATGCATGGTAAACTCCCGTTCATTTTTGGGGCTCCATTCTAGAGATATGTGCAGGTCAAAGAGGTGGTACCCACACCTATCTGACATTAGTGGCTTATCCTAGCGATCTGCCATTAATCTGTGAGGTGACACAACCCCTTTAATGTTACATTATGATCTATAATAATCCTGCTCAGGATTCTAATTGATTTAACCAGAGTGGAGAGTGGGGGCCCCAGAATGTCCCTAAATTAGACACAGACTAACTATATAAATGTCACCCAAAGCGTTAAATATAATTTAGTGGTTGGATATTGTCTACCTCTGGTACAGCTTCGGTTACTTTCACACTTGCGTTGTTTTCCGGTATTGAGATCTGGCAAAGGATCTCAATACCAGAAAAAAACATCTCTGTTTATTCCTCATGCATTCTGAATGGAAAGAGATCCGTTCAGGATGGCTTCCTTTCCGGCAGCACTCTGTTTTGTGACCGGACACAAAACCGCTGCAAGCTGTGGTTTTGTGTCTGGCCATAAAAACAGATCCGGAACCGAAAACAATGTAAGTCCATGGTGACTGATCCGTTTTTTATGGAACCTAAAAAAACGTATCCTATCCGTCACCCATTGACTTTCACTGTATTTCTGTTTTGATTTCAGACAACTGCATCCTAATGGAACGGATGAGTCCTAATGTGCAAAATCAAAACGGATCCATTTAATTCCGGTATTGAGATCCTCTGCTGGATCTCAATACTGGAATTAACAACACAAGGGTGAGAGTAGCCTTAAAGGGGTATTCCTGTCTCAGACATTGATAGCATATGACTAGGATATGCCATCAATGTCAGATCGGTGCAGGTCCTTGTCTGGGATCCGCTCCTATCCGGCCCCCTGAAATGAAGGGAAAGCAGCCATGCATGTGTGGCCACCTTCTGTTCACCGCTAGTTATTTTATTTCTAGGAGGATTAACAGAGGGTCCACAAAACACACAGTTCAAAGAAAGAGTGCTCCAGAATTATTTCATAGGGAGTATTTACTAACTCACATAGAGATGTATCCAAGTTAAAATTGACTCTGATAACACATGTCACAATGTTATCTCGTTACAAAAGCCATTAAAATCCATTGAAAAAGTAAATTAACATTTTCTTGCCATTGTTTAATTAACGGGTTAACCATCAACTTTAGCTGGGCTGCATCTGTATATCAGGAAATGTGACAGATCCTCTATAACCGTGAGATGTAAAACACAATACTCCATTTTTTATTATAAGCTTGGTTCCTGTGTAGAAATTACTATTGGATGAACCTATAGGCATTTTGCTTACAGTATAATGTAATGGTGGGTTTATATTACCTCTTCTATTCCTTTTAGGTTGAACCCTTCACCGGGCGGTTTTGTCAGGAGATGTACAACGGCACCTAAATGACACAAAATAAGTGATCATTGCAGCTTTCTAGCCTTATCTTTTTAATTACCGTAGTCATGTAGTCCTCACAGCTGCTGCAGAAGGACATTAGTTTGCATAAAGCATAACTGGTGCTCTTCTATACCCATATTAATGTAAAATAATATATATTTAACTTGAAGCTGAGGAAGGGTTAAATTTGAGCGTGAATATTTGGCAGATGCCATTGAAAACAGGCAGTGCAGAGTCCAAGCCAACACTGCTGAGAAGTGACCAGGTGCAAGTCCAGACAACAGGAACATGGCAATAATTAACCTGGGCACAGAAATGTAGAATCGGGTCATCCTTAGGCTCCATTCACACGTCCGCAAAATGGGTCCGCATCCGTTACGCAACTTTGTGGAACGGGTGCAGACCTATTAATTTCCAATGGGGAGGGAAAAGATGCGGACAGCACACTATGTGCTGTCCGCATCTGCATTTCCGGATCTGCACTTCCGTTTCCGCCAAAAAATAGAACATGTCCTATTCTTGTCCGCAATTGCGGACAAGAATAGGCGTTTTCTATTATAGTGCCGGCGATGTGCGGTCCTCAAATTGCGGAATGCACATTGCCGGTGTCCGTGTTTTGCAGATCCGCAAAACACTTACGGACGTGTGAATGGACCCTTATAGTATACTAGCTGAAGGACCCAGCTTCGCTCAGGTATATTTGATCTATTTCATTTAATGTTTGTGTGTGTCGTTAAAAGATATCAACACTACCCACTATAACAGTGACCTCCACAGCAGCCCACCCTCTTAAGTTTGACCTTTACAGCAGCCTTCCCCTTAAACAGTCAATTTTCACAGCACACCACCCCCTTGACAGCGGCCTCCACAGGGGCCCACCCCCTTAACAGTGTCCTTTACTGGATCGGGAGCGTGTCCTTTTAAACAGCTCACTCTAAGACAGCTGCACTGTACTGTCTGAGTGTGAGCTGCAGGAAGAAAGTCATCCTCCCTCCCACCTCTGCAGCTGACAGAAGTAGATTTTTACCTTCATTTTTTCAATCCCTGTCGGCTGAGTGGAGGGGGCGTGGCCTACCCAGATCGGGCGTGGCTTATCAGGACCTAGAAGTTGATTTTTAACTTCATTTTTTCAATCTCAGTCGTCTAAGGAGTGGGAGGGAGCATGGCCTAACCGGATCGGGGGCGTGTCCTTTTGAACAGCTCACTCTAAGGCCTCATGCACACGACCGTTTTTATTTGCGGTCCGATAAAACGGGTTCCGTATTTCCGTGATCCGTGTCCGTTTTTTCTTCTGTGGGTCTTCCTTGATTTTTGGAGGATCCACGGACATTAAGGAAAAAGTCGTTTTGGTGTCCGCCTGGCCGTGCGGAGCCAAACGGATCCGTTCTGATTTACAATGCAAGTCAATGGGGACGGATCCGTTTGACGTTGACACAATATGGTGCAATTGCAAACGGATCCGTCCCCCATTGACTTTTAATGTAAAGTCAGGAGTCCCTATTATACCATCGGATCTGAGTTTTCTCCAATCCGATGGTATATTTTAACTTGAAGCGTCCCCATCACCATGGGAACGCCTCTATGTTAGAATATACCATCGTATTTGAGTTAGATCGTGAAAACTCATATCCGACAGTATATTCTAACACAGAGGCGTTCCCATAATGATGGGGACGCTTCAAGTTAGAATATACTACGAACTGTGTACATGACTGCCCCCTGCTGCCTGGCAGCACCCGATCTCTTACAGGGGGCTGTGATCCGCACAATTAACCCCTCAGGTGCCGCACCTGAGGGGTTAATTGTGCGTATCATAGCCCCCTGTAAGAGATCAGGTGCTGCCAGGCAGGAGGGGGCACACCCTCCTTCCTCCCCAGTTTTACATTCATTGGTGGCCAGTGCGGCCCCCCCTCCCTCCCCTGTATTACTGTACATTCATTGGTGGCCAGTGGGCCCCCCCTCCCTCCCCTGTATTACTGTACATTCATTGGTGGCCAGTGGGCCCCCCCCCTCCCTCCCCTGTATTACTGTACATTCATTGGTGGCCAGCTGGCCCCCCCTCCCTCCCCTGTATTACTGTACATTCATTGGTGGCCAGTGGGCCCCCCCTCCCTCCCCCTCCTAATAATGCTTCTAAAAATTGCTAAGTAACCATGGCAACCAGGACTGCAGTAGCGTCCTGGTTGCCATGGTTACCGATCGGAGCCCCAGCGATTAAACTGGGACTCCGATCGGAACTATCCGCTGCCACCAATGATAGGGGGGGGATTTTAATTAGGAGGGGGAGGGAGGGGGGCCGGACTGGCCACCAATGAATGTACAGTAATACAGGGGAGGGAGGAGGGGCCCACTGGCCACCAATGAATGTACAGTAATACAGGGGAGGGAGGGGGGCCCACTGGCCACCAATGAATGTACAGTAATACAGGGGAGGGAGGGGGGGCACACACTGGCCACCAATGAATGTACAGTAATACAGGGGAGGGAGGGGGGGCACACTGGCCACCAATGAATTTAAAACTGGGGAGGGAGGGGGGTGTGCCCCCTCCGTCCTGGCAGCACCTGATCTCTTACAGGGGGCTATGATACGCACAATTAACCCCTCAGGTGCGGCACCTGAGGGGTTAATTGTGCGGATCACAGCCCCCTGTAAGAGATCGGGTGCTGCCAGGCAGCAGGGGGTAGTCATGTACACAGTTCTTAGTATATTCTAACTTGAAGCGTCCCCATCACTATGGGAACGCCTCTGTGTTAGAATATACTGCCGGATCAGAGTTTTCACGAAGTGAAAACTCAGCTCTGAAAAAGCTTTTATGCAGACGGATCTGCGATCCGTCTGTGTGAAAGTAGCCTACGGCCACAGATCACGGACGCGGATGCCAATCTTGTGTGCACCCGTGTTTATTCACGGACCCATTGACTTGAATGGGTCTGTGAACCGTTGTCCGTCAAAAAAATAGGACATCATATTTTTTTGACGGACAGGAAACACGGATCACGGCCGCGGATGAACAACGGTGCATTTTCCGAGTTTTCAACGGACCCATTGAAAGTCAATGGGTCCGCAGAAAATCACGGAAAACGGAACAATGGCCACGGATGCACACAACTGTCGTGTGCATGAGGCCTTAGACAGCCGAACTGTGCTGTCTGAGTGTAAGCTGCAGGGAGAAAGTCACCCTCCCTCCCACCCATGCTGCTGAAAGAAGTTGATTTTTACCTTCATTTTTTTCAATCCCTGTCGGCTCAGGAGTGAGAGGGGCATGTCCTATCCAGATAAGGGGCGTGGCTTAGTGGTGCATGGGGGCGGGGTTTTACATCTTTTGAGGGTGGACACATTGTGGCATGGGGCGTGCCTGGGCTCCTTCCAGCAAGAGTGACGCCCCTCTGGGCACCTTACTGGCTCATTTGCATACCAAATAAACTGGATTTTAGAGGATAAAAACATCTATTGCTGGAACAAAGGCACATCTTGAAATAAGGTACTAAGTACTATTAGGCCATAGCTTTACTTTAATAGCGATTATCCTGGTGACAGATTTCCTTTAAAGCTCTCCTACAGCAGTGAAGAAAAATGGCTGGATTGTTATGGAAACCTGGAGTAAAACTCTGTATGTGCAGACTGAAGGACCTGCGAGCTTCTGTTGGCTGATAAGGGTCATGTGACCAAGCTTCTATTTGCTAATGCATTTTTTGGGAATATCTCAGGAACGGTACGTCCTAGAGAGCTGAGACCTGGTCTAAAACCTTCCCGGACACCTGATGTACCTTTGTGCAAATTTTGTGATTTCAAATGCGACGGTGCAGATTCATTTAGCGGACATACACACACATACACTCAGCTTTATATATTAGACTGGCAGAAGACACCATGCGAGCCCCTGCTCGTGTATCAGTAGTATATTTTATGGCAGCCAGTCTTCCCAGTTTATTCACGTACAGATAGTCCTTTATGGACTATGATTTGGCAATCTCTTCACTTCTCTTCAGACCATTCAGTTCTTGTTACAGACCTACCTAAGTACATACATTCATGAATGGCTCTGCTTCCTGTACTGTCATCTAGGACAATCAAGTCCTCCTATATTAGCTGAGGAAGGCCTCTTTCAGAGAATCGCGTACGTGGTCTCCACAAACAGCACACATACCCATTGATTTTTCTGTTCACACATTAGTGGTTTTCTGTGCCCTATTTTGTCCATGGTCACAGGTCCCTCATACATATTATAGTCTATGGGTCCGTAAAAACGACAGACACAACACAGATGGCATCCATGTTTGTTCTGTGGTTTTCACTGACCATTGGTAGGAGATGCTCTGGAATCTAATGTTCAGGCTAGCAGTATCCGTGGAACACGGATGACACAAAGGGCACAAAACAGATACACGGACCAAAAACGGATCCTTCACAGACATCATCTGATGAACTACTGACCATCGTGTCACAGATGTCATCGTGGACATGGAATAAGGCCTCTTTCTCACAGTCAGTGCTTGGTCAGTGACTTCCATCATTGATTAGGAGCCAAAACAAAGAGCGGGTCAAATACACAGAACAGGAGCAGATCTTTCCCTTACACCTTATTTCTGTGGAGGCTCCAATCCTGGTTTTGGCTCAAAAATCCTGATGGAAATTACTGACCAAACACCTACCAAATAACTGAATGTGTGAAAGAGGCCTAACTAGACTTTTGTGCATTTCTACATTCAGGGATTTTATACTATTTTTGAAGCCAAATCCACAAAGGGATCATACTGTAACTGGAGGAGATGTAAAATGGAAAGACTTAGGGGTGAATTTATTATGAAGAGAAGTCAGTTTTTTTCAATGCAAATTGCACAAAATTTATCAAATGTCGCATGTTGTTTGATAAATTTGGCACATCTTTAACCCCTAAAGTTAAAAGCCAGGCCAATTTTTGTTTTTGTTTTTTCTTCCCCGCTTTCCAAGAGCCATATATGCATTTTTGGTGGTGTTTTTCTGCTGTGTTTTTTAGGCAAAAACCTAGCCACAGTTGTTGCAAGGGAATTATTAAAGGGGTTCTACGGGAATTATTTAAAATGGCTGCAAGGAACAAGTCTGAGAATGTGAGGAGGACTAGATTCTTCCACTTGCAGAGCTGCCTAGGGGGATGAGGGGGCACAGCCTCACTACAAACGACACTGCTCTACAATAGATGGTAATGATGTGATCCTGCCTACGATATGCCATTGTGAGAGATAGTTTTTATTTCTCTATATATATGTATTGTATTACTCTTTTCTGTCCACAAGATGGCAGCAAACCAGATGTGTGAGCCTCATGTGCATTTCTTTGTCTTAAGGTCACTGGAAAGGGGGAGTTGCGTTGCCATTTTTGAATGTGCCAATGAAACTCAGGGATAAAATTAGCAAACTACTCCCCAAGAAGCCAATAGTTTTTTCTTAAGGAACACCCCTTTTGTGATGTCATGTCTGCTATTTAAGTGAATGTAACTTGAATAAAGTTCTCTTGCTCAGGGGGATGAGAAGATGCTTTCATGAAACCAACTTGTGTGTCTGGTCTCATTATGAAAGCAGTATGGCGCGCACATACTTATACTTCCAATTGATTTGGCACCACACAAAGAAGATGAGAATCGCATGAATTGTGATAACACCATCATGGCTGAGCAGCCTGAGAGGAACGCTCACCAATATGTAGTATATATGCAAGTGTAGTGCACCCCCCAAGACAGCTTTTTATGTGGTGGAAACTGGCCCTAATCACATTCTAGGACAGGTTGCTAGAGGCCATTTTAAATAATTTCACCCCTATGGTGAGTTTTTTGTGTCAATGGCATTTTTTTTTTAAAATTGCAGGATGCTGGTATCCTTTTGCTTATTGCCTGATATTTTTCTCCCATAGACTGCCATTGGTTTTTGCATGTCTTTTTTACCAATGCCTTGTTCCCTTACAGCTCTACAGAAGAAATAACCTTGGCATGAAGAAGTAACTAGGCATGCAAAGACACCATTAAAGAATCCAGTGATAAAACACACCATATGGGCGAAAATGCCTCAAACGCCATAAAAAAACCCTGTTCATGGCTTTTTTTTAAACCCAAAAATGTAGGACCAAAACTGTGCGTGGAGAAGCCAATAAAGTGCTCTGTACACATCTTATATCACAGAGATTGAGTTGTCTGTCTTCCTTACCTATCCTCTGAGCAATGTCTGCAGCTCTTTCCCCCCAGATGCCATTTGAAGCCACAAGAACAATGTCACCTTTCTCTACCACATTAAATATAGCAGTCTCCATAGCACAGTGTCCTGAGCCACTCACGGCCAGGGTCAAGGTGTTCTTGGTCTGGAAGGCATACTGTATCCCAAGTTTAATGTCATCCATTATCTGTAGGAGAGAGATGCATAAATTACTAAATCATTCATAACAGTGATCCCCCACAAGCTCCATTCATCTTTCATAATGTTAGACATGACTGAGCACTTGGTG
This sequence comes from Bufo bufo, assembly GCF_905171765.1. Taxonomy (NCBI): domain Eukaryota; kingdom Metazoa; phylum Chordata; class Amphibia; order Anura; family Bufonidae; genus Bufo; species Bufo bufo. Next base: position 132,551,047 of record NC_053392.1, on the reverse strand, counting down.
GCCTACAGACCACTCGGTCTGTTTTGTGTCCACTACTTGCATGGACTTTACAATGGACATCACCCTCCCTGACATTGTCTATGATTCACCTCATCACCACAGTTTGTCTTCACTGAGCAAAGTAGTTTCTGTAAGACTTCACTCTATTAGATACAAGTACTGATGGATGGATGAACAAACCACCTTTTGGTGAACGGTAGGTAGCTTCAATACCAATTAAGATTCCCATATAATATGGACCTCTTTAAAAATATCTTTACGCAATATTTAAAACCTAGAACACAAAGAAGGAGAAAGACATACCAGATACTGAGTGGGCAGCTTGGTATAGATCCAGAAATACTTGGATACATAAGTACTTATCATACAGTCTATAGGAAAGTGACATCTACAATGAAATCATAAGTAAAGTACTAGGATGTTTGACTTCCACAAAGAAATAGACCATTAGTATAAGGAGAGAAGTGCAAAAAATTGCCCCGGAAGGGGAAAGACACATATCATTTTAGTGGAAGTTCGTAATGGTCGTTACATTCGTTCAAACTGGCCTTACATCTTCAACGACACCAGGCATTGGACGAAGAATGAAAGTTCTATCATCCGACTATTGTATAAAAATCAATTGTGTCTGACTTATTTCAAGACATTGGGGCAGATTTACTAATACTAATATGAGACAGTCCCTAGACAGGCAGCAAAAAGGGCCTTGGTCTTTGTTGTGAAGATGTGCACCAAAATTTGGTTTAAAAATTCTGACATAAAGGAGCCCAACTCATAGGTAGTGTATAGCCTATAGGTGTACAAGATGTATCATCATGTGGTAAATCTGGTAAACCTATAGGCTATACACTAGCTATGAGTTGGGCTCCTTTATGTTAGAATTTTGAAACCAAATTTTGCTGCAAATTTTGGTGCACATCGACACAACATAAGCCAAGGCCCTTTTGGATAGACTGCAGCCATTTCCCCTTGTCAGACAATCCGAAAAATGTATCTAAAACAAATGTGGTGCAAAGCATAGAAGCCAGTTTTTCGGCTCCAATTAAGCCAGAATTATGACGCATTTTAATTAGTAAATCTCCCCAATGTTCGTTGTTTGTTGAGTTGCACTGGACAAATGTTTGTTATGGTTGAAATCATCCGGTTTTATTAACTTTAGTCTATGTAGTCTCCTTAACCACTTAAGGACCACAGGTTTATACCCCCCTAGTGACCAGGCCCTTTTTTACAAATCAGCACTTCACAACTTTAACGGTTTATTGCTCGGTCATGCAACTTACCACCCAAATGAATTTTACCTCCTTTTCTTCTCACAAATACAGCTTTCTTTTGGTGGTATTTGATTGCTGCTGAGATTTTTCATTTTTCTGATATTAATCAAAATAGACCGCAATTTTCTCAAAAAAAGTGTATTTTTAACTTTTTCGGGTAAAATTGTTCAAATATAATTACATTTCTATACAAGTTTGAGTCAGAATTTATTGTGCTACATGTCTTTGATAAAAAAAAATCCAATAAGTGTATATTTATTGGTTTGCGCAAAAGTCATAGCATTTACAAACTATGGTACAAAAATGTGAATTTCCGCATTTTGAAGCAGCGGACTTTCTGAGCACCTGTTTCTTGAGGTGCTAGAATGCCAGGATAGTATAAATACCCCCCAGATGACCCCATTTTAGAAAGAAGACACCCCAAAGTATTCACGGAGGGGCATGGTGAGTTCATGTATGATTTAATTATTTTTCACAAGTTAGCGGAAAATGACACTTTCTGTGGAAAAAAAAATAATAATAAAGTTTCCATTTCTGCTAACTTCTGGCAAAAAAAATAAAAATCTCCCACGGACTCACTATGCCCCTCAGTGAATACCTTGGGGTGTCTACTTTCCGAAATGGGGTCATTTGTGGGGTGTGTTTACTGTTCTGGCATTTTGGGCGGGGCTAAATTGTGAGCAACCCTGTAAAGCCTAAAGGTACTCGTTGGACTTTCGGTCCCTTTACGCACCTAGGCTGCAAAAAAGTGTCACACATTGAGTATCGCCGTACTCAAAAGAAGTAGGGCAATGTGTTTTGGGGTGTATTTTTACATATACCCATGCTGGGTGAGAGAAATATCTCTGTAAATTGCCAACTTTTGTATAATTTTTTTTTTTTAAGTTGTCATTTACAGAGATTTTTCTCACACACAGTATGGGTATATGTAAAAATACACCCCAAAACACATTTCCCTACCTCTTCTGAGTACGGCGATACCACATGTGTGACACTTTTTTGCAGCCTAGGTGCGCAAAAGGGGCCCAAATTCCAATGAGTACCTTTAGGATTTCACAGGGCATTTTTATGCATTTGGATTCCAAACTACTTCTCACGCTTTAGGGCCCCTAAAATGCCAGGGCAGTATAAATACCCTGTCATTTTAGGGGCCCTAAAGCGTGAGAAGTAGTTTGGAATCCAAATGCGTAAAAATGCCCTGTGGAATCCTAAAGGTACTCATTGGAATTTGGGCCCCTTTGCGCACCTACGCTGCAAAAAAGTGTCATGTGGTATCGCCGTACTCAGGAGAAGTAGGGCAATGTGTTTTGGGGTGTATTTCTACATATACCCATGCTGGGTGAGAGAAATATCTCTGTAAATTGACAACTTTGTATAAATTTTTTTTAAAAGTTGTCATTTACAGAGATATTTCACACACACAGTACTACTTCTCACGCTTTAGGGCCCCTAAAATGCCAGGGCAGTATAAATACCCCAAAAGTGACCCCATTTTGGAAAGAAGACACACCAAGGTATTCCGTGAGGGGCATGGCAAGTTCATAGAATAAAATTTCCTGAAACTCCTTCAACCCAACATGATATTCTGCTTCAAAACATAACAAAAGGATCACAATATGTAGGTTTGTCACAACATGTCTAGAACTTTAATATGTCTGGAGTGGAATCGTGCTCATTAATCAGAGAGGATTTCTAATTTCCTCTTTCCGGCCATTTGTGGTTCAAGCATTAACAGCAATCTCTCAATATTTCTGTACAGTGGCATGGACGAGTATAGTGGGAGCTATAAAGATCCGCCTGTTAGCTTTTACCAGTGTCATTGTTCTCCAGAAAATGAGGACTTTTCAATATTATACTGGGAATTACATTTTGATGACCTATGTTTAGGATCAGTTATCAATATCAGATCAGAGTTTCCCAACACCCCTGTTTCAAGTGGCCATAGCGCTTAGATGGGCACTGTAGCCTCTTTGCCATATACCAAGCATGGCATTGTATTTTCTATTGCAAATCAGTCCATTCTCTTTAATGGTACCAGGCTGTAGAAAGGCAACATGATAGATGGATGGGACTTCACAGGCCAAGGAACAGGTCACAGAGCTCACCCGAGTACCACAGCACCGTCCAAAAGCTGAATGGCTAGGGTGCTGGGAGTCCGATCCACACTGATCAGATATTGATGGCCTATACTGTGGATTGTTCATCAGTCTTAAAATCTAGGAAAACCTCTTTAAGGGGCCTGCATTATCGAATTAACAAAAGCAATAAATGCAAAGTGACAAGGGATCTGCCGTTTTGATACCATCTGCTGTATTAATCTGCTGTTCTGATGCCATCAATGATACAGGGATTTTAATCAGTGACCATTTGTGATGGGGAGATACATCAGAGTGCATGCTATTATTAGTAAAATTGTTTTAGCTAATTTCCAATTCTTTTTTTTACTATTCTTTCTGACACTTTTTCATTTTCCATTGCTGGTGCATTGAATAGCAGCATAATATCTGTTGGATATCTACTTTCTACAACAGACAAGATAAAACATTTAATCAACCATTTTGAGCAACTATCTGCTATTCTGATTGGTCAGTGAGAAAATGTTATATTTCTCGTTAGTGTATGTTGAATGCTGTATTGTTATCCATAGACCAATATCCATATACCCAGCATCATGTGCACATGCCAGATATTGTGCATCAACATGTCAATCATCATGTTTGATGTAAAGTGGTTAATCTGATTGCTATTGTCAGATCTCGGGAGGTATAAGGCTGGTTTCACACGAGCAAGTTCAATGCGTTGAACTCGCAGGGTGCGTCTGCGAGAGCTCCTGTGCTGACCTACGTAGCACTGATAGGATACATTATGCATAATCCTGTCAGTGTTATCCAATACGTTCCAGAACTCTAAGGCCTATTGCACATGACCGTATGGCTTTTTCAGGGGTATTTATACTGCCCTGTCATTTTAGGGGCCCTAAAGCGTGAGAAGTAGTTTGGAATCCAAATGCGTAAAAATGCCCTGTGAAACCCTAAAGGTACTCATTGGAATTTGGGCCCCTTTGCGCACCTACGCTGCAAAAAAGTGTCATGTGGTATCGCCGTACTCAGGAGAAGTAGGGCAATGTGTTTTGGGGTGTATTTCTACATATACCCATGCTGGGTGAGAGAAATATCTCTGTAAATTGACAACTTTGTATAAAAAATTTTTAAAAGTTGTCATTTACAGAGATATTTCTCACACACAGTACTACGGTCCACAAAAAACGCGGTCCACAAAAAACGGATCCGTAAAAAATACGGATGACATCCGTTTGCATTCCGTTTTTACAGAACATCTGGCCCCTAATAGAACAGTACTATCCTTGTCCGTTATGCAGACAATAATAGGACATGTTCAATCTTTGAACGGAACGTAAAAACGGAAATACGGAAAAGGAATGCAAACAGAGTACATTCCGTTTTTTTTTGCCGACCCATTGAAATGAATGGTTCCGTATATGGAACGCAAAAAACGGAACAGAAACAGAAAAAAAAAAAACGTTTGTGTGCAAGAAGCCTAAGGGTTACATAGCATCATAAATCAATACCGCAAGTTCAGCGCATTGAACTCGCTCGTGTGAAACCAGCCTTAGGGTTCATTCACACGTCCGCAAAATGGGTCCGCATCCGTTCCGCAATTTTGCGGAACGGGTGCAGACCCATTCATTTTCAATGGGGCGAGAATGTGCTGTCTGCATTCGCATTTGTGGATCCGCATTTGCGGATCCGCCCTTCCGCATCCGTGCTTCCATTTCCGCAAAAAAATAGAACATGTCCTATTCTTGTCCGCAATTGCCACACGATCAGGTTCCCTGATGCAGAAGTCATATCTGTCCTTTCTATGTTCTCTATTATTATGATCCCCTTCTGATTGTGACTTTCAAAACTGCATCAAGAAACCTGACCGTGTGGCCAAACCCAAAAAAGGTGAATTTGAAAGAAGGTTAATGCAAGACATAAACTGGGAAAGAATGAAAACTATGAATGACGGGATTTTAGGCGACGCTTCAATGCAAGCAGAAGCAAAACCACAAGACTTGTGGACTGACGGAGAGCAGCAGTTATAAAGGAATGAAGTGCAACAATCACACAACAGATAATCTTTATCAGAGACCAAAGGCAGATTTACGGGGGAAACTATTGGGCCGGTTATCAGGATCACGTGTTAGTACCCTTGTTCTCGATACTCGGCCCATGTAAAGGTGCCACAGATCAGTCGATGAACCAGCAAAACGCTTGTTCTTCTGGTGAAATCATCTTTCATACGGACACCTAAATCATCTTTGGATGAGCGATTGCAATAGCCGTTGCTTGTCCCCATACAGTGGAGGTGATTGCTGCATGTAAATCCAGCTTTTCACCTCCACTGATGAACAGGCTGTTATCAGGAAGAAACGGTTCCTTCCCGATAATTGCCTGCTCAGTCAGCGTGTGTAAATGCGCATCTAGTCAGATTTTAGCATCCCAACATACAGTACAATGCTGGACATTACAACATATGGCAACAGACAAAATGAAGGACATAAAACAATTAAAGGGTTGTCCAGCTATAGAGCAAAAGCATCACATTCACTAGTCCTCAACTGGTGGACTTTGGTCAGGTCCTGATACTGACCAGTGTCATGGTGTTGTGTGTGAGGATTGAACTGAAAAGGACCTACTATAAAAATGGTAAGTAGAGTATATATATTTTTTCTGATCTGAGTTTTGAAGAATTTTAGGGGCTGTACTAATGGCTGATTCCTTTCTGAGATTTGGTCTGGGGTCTGTTTAGTTTTAGGGTCCAGTCACTGGTCTGATTTATTTAATGGTTTGGGGGTCTGATTGTTTTAAGGGTTTGTTCTGGGTTTCTAATTAATTTTGGTGATCTTGTATGGAGTCTGATTAATTTTATGGACCTAGTCTTAATTAATTTCAGGAGTTTGGGACCCATTGGAGATATGGGTTCTTTTCTGTGGGGACTCAATAAGTTTAAGGCTGGGTTCACACTTGAGCGTTTTACAGCGCGTTCAAACGCGCTGTAAAACGCTCACACATGAAAACCAATGCTTCCCTATGGCCCTGGTTCTCACATGAGCGTTTTACAGCGCGTTTAAACGCGCTGTAAAACGCCCTACGCTCAAACAAGTACTTGAGCTTCTTTGGGGCGTTTTGACGCGCGTTTGTGGCCATAGGACATTGCAGTCAATCACACAAACGCGCGTCAAACGCGCGTTTACTATTGCAAAAAAACGCTCGTCAAAAACGCGCGTTAAACGCGCATATCAAAGACGCTCAGGTCTGAACCCAGCCTTAGGGTTCTGGTCTAGGTTTCCCTCAATGGATTACCGTAATAACAAATATTGATGTACATAGAGTATTTCTGTAAAGCTTGCAAAAGATTAGCAAGATGACATTTACTATTAGTGTTCAGCTTAGATCTTTACCTGACTGCAAACCCAGTTACCATTACTAAAACTAGTTGGGTACTCCTAGTCAAATTTTTTCCAGAAACTGGAGCACTGTTGTAAAGGGGTTATCCCATCTTAGACAATGGGGGCATATTGCTAGGATATGCTCCCATTGTCTGATAGGTGCGGGTCCCACCTCTGGGACCCGCACCTACAAGGAGAACGGAGCCGGGGAGAGTTGTGGCTGGAGGAACCCGTGTTTCCCGGGGTCCGTCCACCACCAGGCGCAGCTCCCCGCCTCTCCCATCGAAGTGAATGGGAGCACAACGCGCATGCTCGGCCACAGCTCCCATTCATTTCTATGGGGCCGACGGAATTAGCCGAGCCAGCGCTCTGCTATTTTTGGCGGCTCCATAGAAATGAATGGAGGGCGACGGCGCATGCGCAGTGCGCCCTCCTCAACTTTCTCAAATCTCAGAAAGGAATCGGCCCTCAGCCCGTTCTCCTTGTAGGTGCTGGTCCCAGAGGTGGGACCCACACCTATCAGACAATGGGGGCATATCCTAGCGATATGCCCCCATTGTCTAAGATGGGATAACCCCTTTAAGGACAATAAATTCAATGATTTACTATATTTATTAATAAATTGCTCTAGTTCCAGTCATCATATCCCATTGAACATGACTGAGACCTAATTTCTTCTAGAAACCAACGGTTCTAGCCCTAATTGTGTAGGAATCACTAATAGGTTCATATCATGCATGGAATAAGGAGGAAATCCTGGGGTGCAGTGAGCTACTCCACAAAGTAACCGATTCTCTCTACTACATAACTTCTTGTTTCTTTTTAGGGTACTTTCACACTAGCGTTTTTGTTTTCCGGTATTGAGTTCCGTCACAGGAGCTCAATACCTGAAAAAAACGGATCAGTTTTATCCTAATGCATTCTGAATGGAGAGCATTCTGTTCAGGATGCATCAGTTCAGTCCCTCTTACATTTTTTGGACGGAGAAAATACCGCAGCATGCTGCCGTTTTCTCTCCGGCCAAAAATCCTGAACACTTGCCGGAACCGGCATTAATTTACATTGAAGTGTATTAGTGCCAAATCCAGCATTAAGTGTTCCAGCAAAATGGATCTGGCTTTCCGGTCTGCGCATGACCTTTAAAAGTGCAAAAAAAATTAATATCGGATCCGTTTTTCCAGATGACACCGGAGAGACAGATCCGGTATTTCAATGCATTTGTCAGGCGGATCCGCAGCTGGATCCGTCTGACAAATCCCATCAGTTTGCGTCTGGCGACGGAACTGCCTGCCGGAATCCTCTGCCGTGTGAAACTACCCTTAGAAAGATCTATACCAGGGGTACTCAACTGGCGGCTGTCCAGACCCCTGCATGCACCCGGGTGCCAGCTCTCAGGGGCTGCCATAGTCCAGAAGCAATGAGCACTTCCATCAATACAGATGGAAGCTCTCATTGCTGGAGCGCAGGGAGCTGGGTCCTGTCACTCACGGCTCTGCTCCCTGAGCTCCTCCCCTCCTTCAGGCCTGCGGCTCTCTGAATAGTGAATCAGGAAGACTTCTCGCCGCTCCCCTATTCAGCCTGCAGGCACAGATCGCACAGACGGCTTGTGTGGGCGGAGCCTATAGTACGAAAATCTGCATAAGCCTCGCCCACACAGTGCTGCAGAGGGATCTGTGTCTGCAGGGGAGAGAGGACTGTGAGCTTCAGGAATGGGACAAGGTGAGTAGGTACTGTGTTTTTATTTTTTTAACACAGAGGGCGCACAATGGGCATTTCTACTCTGGAGGGGGCACAATGGGCATTTCTACTCTGGAGGGGGCACAATGGGCATTTCTACTCTGGAGGGGGCACAATGGGCATTGCTAATGTGAAGGGGGCACAATGGGCATTTCTACTATGGATGAGGCACAATGGCCATTTTTTACTCTGAAGGGGGCACAATGGGCATTGCTAATGTGAAAAGGGCACATGGGCATTTCTACTATGGAGGGGGCACAGTGCACAGAGGGCATTACTACTATGAAGGGGGCACAGTGCACAAGGGGCATTACTACTATAAAGGAGGCACAGAGGGTATTATTACTGTGAAGGGGGCACAATGGGCATTACTAGCACAGAGGGCATTACTACTATTAAGGTGGCACAATGGGGATTTCTACTATGGAGGGGGGCACAGAGGGCATTATTACTGTGAAGGGAAACAATGGGCATTATTACTGTGAAGGGGGCACAATGGGCATTATTACTGTGAAAAGGGGCACAATGGGCATTATTATTGTGAAGGGGCACAGTGGGCATTACTACTATTAAGGGGGCACAATGGGCATTATTACTATTAACTTGGCACAATGGGCATTATTACTTTGAAGGGGGTACAATGGGCATTACTGCTATTAAGGGGCATTATTACTTTGAAGGAGGCACAATGGGATTATTACTATGAAGGGGGCACAAATAGGGCATTACAACTGTGAAGGGGCACAGATAGGTCATTACTACTGTGAAAGGGGCAAAGAGAGGGCATTACTATAATGAGGGGGCACTTAGGGTATTCATACTCTGTGGGGAGGAACTAAGCATAATGTGTGGGGGCACCAAGGGATCACCCTGCTGTGAGGGTGCATTTAGGGGTATCACACTCTGTGGAGCACTAAAGGGATATCATACTGGAAGGTGCATTTAAGAGGCATCATTATTGTTAGGGGGCACTGAAAGGACATTCTTAGGCCTCTTTCACACGGGTGCTGCGGGAAAAGGTGCAGGTGCATTGCGGGAACATGCGCGATTTTTCCGCGCGAGTGCAAAACATTGTAATGCGTTTTGCACTCGCGTGAGAAAAATCGCGCATGTTTGGTACCCAAACACGAACATCTTCACAGAAGTTCGGGCTTGGGATCGGTGGTCTGTAGATTGTATTATTTTCCCTTATAACATGGTTATAAGGGAAAATAATAGCATTCTTAATACAGAATGCATAGTACAATAGGGCTGGAGGGGTTAAAAAAATAAATAAAAATTAACTCCCCTTAATCCACTTGCTCGCGCAGCCCGGCTTCTCTTCTGTCTTCTTTTTTGCTGTGTGCAGGAAAAGGACCTGTGGTGACGTCACTCCGGTCATCACATGGTCCATCACATGATCCATCACCATGGTAAAAGATCATGTGACGGACCATGTGATGACCGGAGTGACATCACCACAGGTCCTTTTCCTGCACACAGCAAAGAAGAAGACAGAAGAGAAGCCGGGCTGCGCAATCAAGTGGATTAAGGTGAGTTAAATTATTATTATTATTTTTTTTTTAACCCCTCCAGCGCTATTGTACTATGCATTCTGTATTCAGAATGCTATTATTTTCCCTTATAACCATGTTATAAGGGAAAATAATAATGATCGGGTCTCCATCCCGATCGTCTCCTAGCAACCGTGCGTGAAAATCGCACCGCGTCCGCACTTGCTTGCGATTTTCACGCAGCCCCATTCACTTCTATGGGGCCTGCGTTGCGTGGAAAACGCACAATATAGAGCATGCTGCGATTTTCACGCAACGCACAAGTGATGCGTGAAAATCACTGCTCGTGTGCACAGCCCCATAGCAACCGTGCTTGAAAATCGCACCGCATCCGCACTTGCTTGCGGATGCTTGCGATTTTCACACAACCCCATTCATTTCTATGGGGCCTGCGTTACGTGAAAAACGCACAAAGAGGAGCATGCTGCGATTTTCACACAACACACAAGTGATGCGTGAAAATCACCGCTCGTGTGCACAGCCCCTTACTGTTTGGTTGGCATAAAGGAGATTAGGTGGGCTTGGAGGTGTGGATTATTGTAAAAGAAAAAAATAATGCAGCACTACATGCCAATGGTGTTGTCCCTCCTTTATATATTTTTTTTTGTTTTACAACTGAGACCTTCATCCTACGGCAGACTCGGGTATGTGGACCTTTACAAAAAGTACTTGAGTATCCCTGATCTATACCATATTGTTTAGGACAAAAGGTATTGAACATTCCCGAACTACTCTCATTTTATCTAAAGGTGATGTGTACCTTTAACAGACTTCTGATGAATGTACAGGCAGTGGAATTGTAAAATGTTGGTTAATGGGTTGACACTGCCGTAGTAAACATTTACTTTAGCCTATTTGTTAGAATTGCTAACTAACAGTTACAAGACAATATAATAACAGCCTGTCTTGAATTCTTGCCTCTCGCTTTCCATAAAGCCTATTTACACAATTATTATAAGGTCCACTGAATCCATTTATTTTCTAGTGGTTTTCCTACTACAAGGGGCTGGCGAGCAGTGTGACCAATATAATCCATCATGGTTAAATCAGCTTAATCGTGGCTTAGAAATGACCTTGTGCCTTCATATATTTATAAAAGCCACGACTAGACTGAAGCTATCATATCTTGTCCATATTGTCACAAGGCCTAGCTAAATGGAAAAAGATCATTTTGCTCGAATGAACCAGGTAAGGATCATCAGCATCTAGATGGGTGGATAAAATCATATGAATCATTGAGATGATTCAAACAGAAGAATGTGCTGGAGAGGCAATATTCATATAGTCTTCAGGAGATGAAAAATAAAATTTGATACTGGTACCGGTTTTTGGGCCTTGCGATACTTTGTTCTGTAGATGTGGTCCTGGTTGGCCTTACCTGTAACATTTCAGGTTTGTAATGGACCGATTATTGTTTGCGCTCCTGCGGTTTGGACACGAGGTGGCAAGTTTGAGGGACCTGGTCCCAGAAGGAGCCTTTGAGGGACATGTAAAGGCAGCTGAAGGGATTCCGGACTTTTCACAGATAGCAAGGAAGTCATGTTTCTCTTGAAGCAACAGAGTGGAAAGTAAGCTGTTTCCTCGCTGTCTCTTATACATTCTCTTTATTAACTCAAGTTAACTAGTGAACCATACATTGGTCCTCCATGCCAATTGTACCTTCCAATCAGAACTGCCCTTCATTGACACCTACTTCTTCAAGGAATAGGAAAATGTAATAATTGATTTAAGGTGAGCTGAGGGACTTGTTGAATCAGGTATGATTCAGAACGGTCAAAGTGTCATGCTTGGGTTATAATGAGCAACTAGATCACATGAAAGACCATTTGCCCAGTTTTTGTTTTTTTAAATCTAAAACTTATTTTGAACTCCAAACTTCTTCAGTAGGGTGCTATATTTGTTCACACAAGCACATCAAGATACATGACACATCCATATGTATAACTATGTATTAATCTAGTGGCATATAGTGGCATGTTAGATATATACAGTGGAAACGTTTTCCTTCGATATGCGGCAAATATAGAGGCAGGATGTAACATGAACTTATATAAAGCCTTGTATAAAGCAAATATGAGTGGTAGTTAAAATTTTCTTTCTCTTTCTCTTCCTTTCTCATACCCCCGCTGAGGTTAGGTTTACTGTATACATAGCGGTTTGCTGCAACCTTTGCTTAACTTATGCCAGGAGTAGATCCTGCAGAGAAGAAAAGAATATTGGTAAATGCAAGAACTCCTATTTTTTTTAATTCCCTCTTGTATTATTTAAGTCGAGATAACAAAACTGCACTATGTGAACCTGGTATTAATCTTAAAGGGGTTATTCGACCCCTGAAATGCCCACCAATATGCCCGGGCCCCTCACACACAATGTACTTACCTCGCTCCCCGGCACCCATGTATCTTCTGATGCCAGCACGGCGGGTGACGCTAGGGAGGCTCATTGCCGTCACCACCTGCCATTGGCTGCCCCCCCCCCCCCCCCCCCCCGACGCCAGATGTTTCCATCAGTACAACAGGGAGATACAGCGGCGACCATGCCGGCATCAGAAGCGACGTAGGTGCCGGGGAGCGAGGTAAGTACATTGTGTGTAAGGCGACCGGGCATATGGGGGAGCTTTTAAGGGGTTGGATAGTTATTATCGTCAGGGCCACTAACAAAAAAATATATATATTGCCCCCCCAATTCTGCATTATGTTAATTAAGCTATTGGTATGCACCTTACTAAATCTGTTATATGTCTTCTCAAGTGCAGAGACCCACTGATTTTGAAATGAACTTGAATAATATGTTCTCTATGCAGTCTCATGCTTATATATTCAGTAGGAGATAGGGGAAGAGGAACATAATGCATTCTTAGGTTCTGTACATTTATGCTGAAATGAAGAGCAACATCTTCAGGGCCATATATGCAGCGACCCGGAGGATGGAAGGAGTGGCAGTGGTTATGAACGTGGAAGTAGTACTCACAATTAACAGTGATAATTCTTCACCTTGGCCTTCCCTGGGCTGTGAACAGTAAATAGAGGGAGCACCCTTTCGTCCCTCTGATTATTTAATAAAAAAAATTTTTCGCGTGTCCACTTTATATTAGAAAAAGAGCTCTATACAGCCTACAGTCTGTACCGAATTCTCATCCTGCAGCAGATACAATGGAACGAATGGATAATTTATGAAAAGGGTAATACAAAGCATGATCGAAATATGTGAACTACATTAGGGTTATATACTCTTCATATCTGAGGTCATACAGCAAGACCATGAGGTCCTTATGGGTCTATATTACGGTCCATAGGCACTCCAAGTGCTGCCATATGGTGAACATGCAAACTATGTAACTGGTTAAAATGATGATGTGCATCCCACTACATTAAAGAGAATCAATCACCATGATATCGGACTATTATCTGCATTAATACATCAGTAATACTGCAGATAAGGAGTCCACAATTTTTGTTTAATTTTACTACTGCCGTCCGTAAGAAATGTATTGGCTTTTCTCACCTGGAATATTGGTGGCATATCGCTAGGATATTCCACCAATGTGAGATATGTGTGGGTTCCAGAGGTGGGACCCACACCTATCTCTAGAACGAAGCTCCCAAAGAGAACGAGAATGCACTGTGCATGCCAGGCCACCTTCCATTCATTTCTATGAGAGTGCTTAAAATTGCCGAGCCAGTTTCCGGCAGTTCCATAGAAGTGAATGGAGCAGTGGGCATCCTTGCGTGGTGAGTTCTCCCAAACTTTTGGTGCTCTGTTCTAGAGACAGGTGTGGGTCCCAGAGGTGGGACCCGCACCTATCTGAAATTGGTGGTATATCCTAGCACTGCACCACCAAAGTTTCAGGTGAGGCAACCCCTTTAAATATGTGCAGAAATACATTGTCAGGACTGCGGTGCACACACACAGGAGTCCTCTCCATTATGTTAAAACAGCACAGTTAGTCTGGCCTGTGTATTTCAGAGCAGCTTTGATTGCTGACACAGTGGAGGAAAAGGGGGAATAGGCAAATAAAGAGAGGGAGCGGGGTAAGTATAACCTGTATAAGGTGCCCGGGGCATTTTGGCAGTCATTATAGGGATTAGATAACCCCTTTAAGTATTGCCATGTCCGTAACGACCGTAAAAATATCATATAATATACCCCATCAGGTGCATGCCATAAAAAGAAAATAAATAAAAACTTCTACTCCCAAAAAAAACATAATATGAAGTGAAAAGCTGTATGTACCCCAAAATGGCACTAATGGAATGTCAACCCATCCTACTACAAATGAGCCTTCACACAAGACCATTGGCAGAAAAAATATTGCTCTACAAAATGACGACGCAAAAACATTTTTTTTCAAAAATGCTTGTGTAAAAGTGGTAAAAAAAGTGGTAAAAAAAAAACAAAACATCTAAAACTGGTATCTCTGTAATCATACTGACCAGCAGAATAAAGATAACGTTTCATTTTTAACATAGCAATAACATAGCTCAAAAAGCTATGACCGAATTGCTGTCTTTTCTTTATTCTTCTTCATAGTAAGGCCTCATGCACATGACCGTGGCGTGTTTTGCAGTCTGCAAATCGCGGATCCACAAAACACGGATGGCGTCCCTGCCGCGTTCCGCAATTTGCGGAACGGCACAGACAGCCTTCAATATAAATGCCTATCCTTGTCCGCAAAGCGCGGACAAGAAATAGGACATGTTATATTTTTTTAGCGGGGCCATCGGACCAGAGCAACGGCGGCTCGGATGCGAACCCAAACAACGGCCGTGTGCATGAGGCCTAAGTGGAATAAAAAGTGATCAACAAGTCATATGTACCCCAGAATAGAACCAATCTGCAAATAATAAGCCGCTACACAGCTCTGTAGAGAGAAAAAATAAATGTATGGTTGTCAGAAAATGGCTGTACTGGTAACCGCAGCTGCAGTTCAATACCAACATGGTGCCCATAAACCAATCCATCAAAATCTGCACTGCAAAAACCAAAGGGTGGTCTATTCTTTCTGAACCCTGCAGCATACCCAAATAGCAGTTTACGTCCACATTTCCGATATTTCTGTACCCAGTAGTACCAAGCCTAGCAATTCAAATAATGTGGGGTGAGTCATAGATGGCACCAGATAGGCACAACATATTGGGCACTGAAATGCCATGTCTGTGTAAAAACTTGCAGTTTTCACGTTGTACAGTCCGCTGTGCTTAATTTCTGCTAAATAACTGTCAAAATACCTTGATGGGTGGAGTTTCAAAAATGAGGTCACTTCTCGGGGGGGGGGGGGGGGGCCTCTAGAGTTGTCAGCAGAAGTGATGTAAATCACCATACTGGCCCTCAAATGCACATAGTGCTCTTTTACTCTGAGTGCGCAAAAGATTAGGGATTAGGGTGTTTCTAAAGCCACAAAGCACTCCATAATAATAAGAGGGCTCACTTTTCACACTCTCACACCCAGGGCCGGACTACTTATATGGTAACTCTGGCAAATGCCAGATGGGCCACTGCCGGAATGGACTGCCTTCTCCAGAGACCCTGAACATAGTGGCCGCCAAAGATACAACTGTATATAAGTGGAGTAGTGCAGTGGGGCATGGGAGCCAATAGGCCTGGAGCCTATGAGGCAGCACAGTAGGTCGTAAAGCAATGGCATCATAACTTCATCACGACTGCCTGTGCCTCAATACAGGCATCTTAGGGTGTGGGCAGAAAAGGCCTGTGGCCTGCTTCTAATATGAATAAATACCAACCAAGTAATATGTAAAAATATTAATATTTTATTCAATATATGTAATTTTGAAAGACAAGTATATGAATCAACAAATCAGCCACATGGAGGTGCCACAAATCAGGTCATTTGCATAATAATATTACAGTGCAAGAGCAGTAAATGTGAATACAAACCAAAGTATGGTACCACAAATAGTAAGTCGACCAAAAAATAAGCGCCTCCCCAAACACCCCAGCACGTGGTTTCACATCAGCTTCCTTAGGAGAAATAAGTGCTGCTTCATAGATGGAAACATGGAGAGGGAGTCGGTGAATATTTTTTCCTGTCTCTTTTGGGAACATACTACTAGGTGGTTGGCTCTTTAGGAGGGTGTTCAGGGGCGTTGTAAGTACTGAGGGCATTACAGGGGGACTCTATACATACTGGGGCACTACAA
This sequence comes from Bufo bufo, assembly GCF_905171765.1. NCBI lineage: Eukaryota > Metazoa > Chordata > Amphibia > Anura > Bufonidae > Bufo > Bufo bufo. The sequence continues at coordinate 132,534,873 of NC_053392.1, read as the reverse complement.
CTACTGGGGGCACTACAGGGTGCATTTTAACAACTGGGGGAACAACAGAGGACATTATAACTGCTTGGGGCACTATAGAGGGGCCTTTTTGCTACTGGGAGCACTATTGAGGGGTCTTTATACTACTGGGGCTTGATAGAACGACCTTATTACTACTAGGGCACTATAGAGCACATATGGAGTGTTGCCGTATTCAGGAGAAAATGCGTAACAAATTGTGGAGTGCTTTTTCTCCTGTTACACCTTTGAAAATGAAAAATCTGGGACTAAAGCAACATTTTTTTGGAAACAATTAAATTTTTTCATTTTCCAAACCAAGTTGTTCTAAATTATATAAAACATCTGTTGGGCCAAACCACTCATTACATCCTCAAAAATTCCTTGGGGGCAATAGTTTCAAAAATGGGGGTCACTTGTTTGGGGTTTCCACTGTAAGGGTACTTCAGGGTCTCTTCAAATGTGACATGGCACCCAAAAACCATTTCAACAAAATATGCCTCCAAAAGCCATGTGGCGCTTCTTCCCTTCTGAGCCCTCCAGTGCACCCACACAGGAGTTTATGACCACAAAGGGGTGTTGCTTATTAAGGAGATAATTGGTAAAAATTGATAGGGATTTTTTCTCACTGTGTGAAAATAAAAATGTGAGTGACATTTCATTGTAAAAAAATTATAGTTTCCCTAATGCGTCACTTTTGGGTACCTCAGGGTCTCTTCAAATGCAATATAGCACCCAAAAACATACCAGCAAAATATGTCCTCCAAAAACCATATGATGTTCCTTTCCCTTCCGAACTCTGCTGTGTGCCCATACAGCACATTATGACCACTTGTCAGGTGTTTCTGTAAGGACTCATGCACATGACCTACCTGGCCTGCAAAACGCAGATCCGAAAAATACGGGTGATGTCCTTGAAATGTCCATGTTGCTTCCATTTTTTGGCGACCCCATTGATTTCAAAGGGGTTTGTGGTCTGCATTTTGCAGCCAATTATAGGATATGTTTTACCCTTTGCAGAACTGACATACGGATGCGGAAAGCTCATGGATCATCTGTGCTTTCAGCATCCATATGTCCGTTTTGCCAATTATAGAACATGTCCTATCCTTGGCAGCAAAATACAAAGTCAGTGGGTCCACAAAAAAGAAAAAAAAATGGATGCAACACAGACATCACACGGACATCATATGGTCGTGGGCATGAGGCCTAAACTGCAGAACCAGCGTATTAAATATTGAGGTTTGTTTTGTTTTTAACCCTTGCTGTGTTACAAAAAAATTGATTAAAATGGAAAATCTCCCCAAAAGAATTTTACATTTTACCTCCATTTTGCTTTTATTCTTGTGGATCACCGAATGGGTTAACAAAGTTTCTAAAATGAGTTTTGAATAATTTCAGGGGTATAGTTTCATATCATAGGTCATATATGTGTGCTTCCTTTTGAGTAGAAAGTGACTTCAGAACTAAATTGGTGCTTAAAAAAGTGGGTTTTGGAAATTTTCTTGAAAATTTGAAAAATTGCTTCTAAAATTTTAAGCCTTCTAATGTCCTAAAAATAATAAAATTATGTTTACAAAATGATGCCAACATAAAGTAGACATATGGGGAATGATAACTATTTTGTGAGATATCAATGACTTAAAACAAATTAAGTAAAATTTAGAAAATAACACATTTTTCCAAATTTTCTGTAAATCTTGTATTTTTTTTTAATAAATAAAAGGTACAATATATCGACCCAAAATTAACACTAACATAATGTACAATGTGTCACGAGAAAACATTCTCAGAATCGCTTGGATAAGTAAAAGCTTTCCAAAGTTTTACCACGTAAAGTGACACATGTCAAATTTGCAAAAAATAGGCCTGGTCAGGAAAGTGAAAACCAGCTGTGCCTTTAAAGGGGTTGATCCTTATTACACCATGTATCAAGCCACTGGTGATAATTTATAAAATAAATTATTGATAATATTAATATTATTTCAGTTGTGACCCCATTTAAAGCAGTTCTACTGACAACTCCAACTTCCTCATCATCTACACTATAGAGATGATACAAAGCACATCGTTCCCATGTAGCAGAATAATACACATGGTAATGCAGCAGCTGTACTGTAGTACACTAAGATGCCATGATGAGTTAAACTAGAGGACAAACCCAACTTTTCTACATCTGTATAAGAAATGTTATGCCCTCATGGTTGTGCACCAACATAAGTCATAAGAAGGGGACTTACCTGGAAGGTTTCTGGGTGCATATGACCAATCACCTGTTGACCTCCAGCTGCCTGTACCCGTGGAGGAACATTTGAAGGGCCGGGGCCCAGCATGAGGCGTTGAGGGATATTTAGAGGCTGCAGAAGGGCTGCAGATGGAGGTGAAATTGTTTGAGTGGACATCCTGACAGATCCTGACAGCCGGGCAGCCCGAAGGAAAGAATAGGATATACTTCTAACTGTCCCTTGCATCCTTATTAACCAGTGACTGGACAGTGGTATGTGACGCACAGTGAACCTTAACCCAGTCTGTGTGTCCCTACAGCCCGGGCATCATTTCTATGGTGCCCTCCCCCACACTTCTGTTGATTTGTCACACACTGTCACTCCCACAGACCTCAGGGTCACAGGTGTCTGACCTGCGCTCTGTAACACTAGGGACATTACACCTGTACACATCTGACAAAACAGCTTTTACGTTGGGAATGTGCGGCGACAGTGAATATTATGCCAAGGACTCCGAGCATGCCAAATATTTGAGTATTGGGAAAAACAGACAGTTAATCAATCTTTATCTCAACATTGCAGATAAAATGATGGCATTTTGGGGTAATACATAAACATAAAACTAGGTGACATGTACCAGTATGATGTCTACATGTTCCCAAATGTCATGTTATTTTAAAGGACAGGGTGTGAAGTTTAGTAATAAGTAACCTGAAGCTAAAACGCAAGTAAAAAGTTACTCATTACAGTGGATTCTAGGTAAAGCATCACTGATGGCTGACCAGGCAAATTTTTTAATAATGAACGTGTCACAGGACGCCAGCGACGTGATTCTCCTCTCCTGCGCCGCCAGTGCCCTGGTGTGACACGGCAGCAGACACGCACGCCGCGTCCTGCTGTAGCACCGAGCGGAGAGACGCTCGTCATCTTGGTTTCTGGGGTAACGGGGGGCGAAGCTTCCTCTCTGTCCGGCCGGCGTCCCCCGTTCCCATAGTAGTGCTCAAGGGGCTGAGCGCTGAGCGCCGAGCTGGGCACTCGGCGCTCGGCTACTGTCATGGTGGGAGGTCATGTGGTGCCGGCCACGTCACATGACCCCTGCCCTTCAGTATATAAACAGGCAACCTGCTAGCTACAGGTTGCTTGTGATTAATTGTCCTAGGCTATTTGTTATTGTGTTCCCTGCGTTATCTGGATTTTGACCCGTGCCTGTTTTTGACCCGCTACTGCTTGCTCCTAATTCCTGACGTGACCTCTTGGCTTGACTTTCGGCTTGTGACCTGACCTGTTCTTTTTCATTTGTGTGGTACTTTATTACTCTCCTGGTATTTGACCCCGGCTTCTCCTGACTATTCTCTGCTTACTCCATTTGTACTTCGTTGCTCTCTTGGTATTAACTCGGTCCGTTCACTATCCGTTGTTTGTCTTGTCTGTCCTCCCAGCACGTATTCTAAGCTAGGGACTGCCGTCCAGTTGTCTCCTGTCATCAGGACTTGCAAGGCAAGTAGGCAGGGCCAGGGGTGAGGGTGGAGCGCAGTGATCACTATCCTCCCCCCTGTGTGTGTGTACGTGACCGTGACAGAACGGCCCTTAGTCCTGAATAACAGACTGCCAAAACCTGCGAGTAATGAGATTTTCATGCACCGGATATGGTGTAGTGATGAGCCAATCAGTTGATCTATTGATTTGTACCAATCAATTTGTCTCATTAACAATAGTTCTTCACCTGCAAGAGGCTGTCCCCACTGCTGAAGAGCTACCCCTGCCGTCTGATTGACAGGGCCGGTCAGCTTACCTGTCCCTGACAATCGCATGTCTGCAGCAACTGTGCATGCGCTGTACGTGGCGCATGAACAGTTTCTACTCTGGAAGCAGAAGCAGAGCTATTGCACTTAGGTTGCTGCTCAAAGCAGCAAAGCAGGATCTAGATTGTCAGGGCCGAGGGGTGAGTTTTTTCAGCAGCAGGGACAGGCCCTTACAGTTGAAGAACTTTTGATGAGACAATTTGATTTGTACAAATCAATTCGCTCCTTTCTAGTCCACTGCAAACTTTCATAAGCGGACCTCCTTCTGAACATTGTTTATTAGCTTATGGAGTCTACACACTCAATTAAACATCATCACAACAATCTTATTTATAGGCAACGTTTAGACACAATAGTGCAGATTTACTAAGCTTGTAGATGGTAGTCTACAAGCAGCTCATGCTGGATGATAAATTGGTTGTAACCTGTGTGGAGAACATACAGTGGGGAAAATAAGTATGGAGAGGTCTAAAATTTTTATCGTAGGTACATTTCAACTGTGACAGACAGAATCTAAAAAAGAAAATCCAGAAAATCACATTGTATGATTTTTAAATAATTAATCTGCATTTTATTGCATGAAATAAGTATTGATCACCTACCAACTAGCAAGAACCCTGTCTCTCACAGACCTGTTAGTTTTTCTTTAAAAAGCCCTCCTACGCTGCACTCATTACCTGTATTAATTGTACCTGTTTGAACTTGTTACCTCTATAAAAGATGCCTGTCACCACGCTCAATCAGTCACACTCCAACCTTGCCACCATGGCCAAGACCAAAGAGCTGTCTAAGGACACCAGGGACAAAATTGTAGACCTGCACAAGGCTGGGATGGGCTACAGGACAATAGACAAGCAGCCTGGCGTGAGAAAGCAACAACTGTTGGTGCAATTATTAGAAAATGGAAGAAACACTAGATGACTGTCAATGTTTGCTCTTGTTTTCTTTTATACTGTTTGTGCAGCTGTCGATTGCCAAAACCCTTCAGTTGCTCCCGTACCGAAAATATAGTCATGGTGTAGTATGCGAGTGATCACATGAATGTGAAAAGGCCTAAGATCGCCACACAAGAGAATGATGGTCTTGAACATCTTAAGAAATTAAGGGCTGACATGGCCTTTTTACAAGAAACTCACCTGGAGGAAGAAGATTTTGGGAGAATGAAATGATTATGGGTTGCTGAGGTGCTGGGTGGGAAGACAGACGGAGGTGCTTATATTGATACGCAAATAGCTGCAGTCTAAAATGTTGAACCAGAAAAAGATAGGAAGGGTCATTATCTTAAGTCGTCACATGGAGACGCCAGTAGGAACCCTTATAATATATCATATATATGCTCCTAATACTAATGCTAAACCTCTTTTTTTCCACGCTAGCAAGAGACATACTACAGGAATCAGAGAGTATGATCCTGGTGGGATGGGATTTTAACACGGTCCATGAGGTACTGGACGACAGGAAACGGACTATAACTGATGTTAAGGTAGGAGATAAAAATTCTACAGGTCTTATAGATGTATGGCGCCACTTTAATCCTTAGAGAGAGTTACACATTTCTCCCATTCCCAACAGGCCTGGTCTAAGATTGACTATTTTTTAAGTTCTAATCCTTTGTCACTAAAAATAAAGGGAGATCGGGATTGGGGGATATGGGTGATCTCTGATCATGCCCGGTTTTAGTACAGTTGATGGAGATGAGACCTAGAGGGTCTGGATTTTGTCTGGCGCCTTTTGGGACATTTATCAACGGATGGAGGAATTTATTAGAAAACTCCTGGGTTTGTAGTGGGAGTATGCCCAAAACAATGAACAACATATGACAAACCCAGCTCTTTTTTGGAACACTGCAAAGGCTGTGTTGCGTGGTAACATCATATCATACAACACAGCCCTTAAAAGAGAGGCGAGAATTAAGTTCCAACAAGCAACTGAAGCCTTGAGACAATTATACACGTCATTTTTGTGATGTCCCACAGAAGAGAATAAAATACAGTGGGTAACAACGAAACACAATTTCGATCACTACTCAAAGAAATTAGAAAGGATTTACGCTGATGGCAGATCAGCTGAGTTTTTTAAGTATGGTAATAAAACAGGCAAATTATTAGCCAGGTTAGTGAACAGACCCCAGCAGTTAATGCCCAAACTTAAATCAGCTGACTGTATTATTCTAGAAGATCCTAGACAAACCCTGATGGTCTTTAGGCAATATTTTGAGGGTCTCTACACCCAAGGGCGATATGATGCAAAGATGGGGTATGATTTAGTTCATTTAAATGCCCTAATCACTGATAAAGAGGAGAGTTCTGTCATTAAATCCTTTAATAATGGAAAGGCCCCAGGACCAGATGGATATCCAGCTGAATTCTATAAAGGTTTAGGTAAAGACATCATACCCACCTGGTTTCACTCTTTAATGCCATACTACAAGGTAAAGCTATCGTGCAGTCAGGAAATGACGCCAATATTAATGTTTTGCCTAAGCCCAATAAAGACCCCACACACCCGAGCTCTTACAGACCAATTTCTTTGATTAATCAAAATCTAAAGATCTCATCTAAAAATATGGCCAACCGTCTGGCAAATATTTTACCAAACTTGGTAGGACAACATCATGTAGGGTTTGTAAAAGGAGGATCAGCGGTCACCAATATACGAACGGTCTTAGCAGTGCAGGATTGGGTGGCCAAGGGGGGTCATGTGACAGGTGTGGGCCTGGCTTTTTTGTCCTTCGATAACGTTAATTGGAAGTGGCTGGGGATGGTTCTGGACCGGATGGGTATTCACGGATGCTTCCGGACTTTTCTTCGAGCAATATATGCAAACCCACAAGCCAGGATTGGCCTCCCTGGGTTCCTGTCCGCTCTGATCCATCTCCATAAAAGGACTAGGCAGGGATGCCCATTATCACCTCTCCTGTTTGATATAGCACTTGAGCCGTTAGGCAATATATTTGCTGACATCTAGTATATATCAAGGTAGAAAGGTAGGTTCCTGGGAAATATAGTTGACATGCTTTGCAGATGATATGCTGCTGTTCCTAGATACCCCAGCAGATCACTTAGATATGATCTTAAGTGAATTGCAAAATATGGATCATTCACAGGATATACAGCTGCAAGAAAAAGTATGTGAACCCTTTGGAATGATATGGATTTCTACACAAATTGGTCATAAAATGTGATCTGATCTTCATCTAAGTCACAACAATAGACAATCACAGTCTGCTTAAACTAATAACACACAAAGAATTAAATGTTACCATGTTTTTATTGAACACACCATGTAAACATTCACAGTGCAGGTGGAAAAAGTATGTGAACCCCTAGACTAATGACATCTCCAAGAGCTAATTGGAGTGAGGTGTCAGCCAACTGGAGTCCAATCAATGAGATGAGATTGGAGGTGTTGGTTACAGCTGCCCTGCCCTATAAAAAAACACACGCCAGTTCTGGGTTTGCTTTTTACAAGAAGCATTGCCTGATGTGAATGATGCCTCGCACAAAAGAGCTCTCAGAAGACCTACGATTAAGAATTGTTGACTTGCATAAAGCTGGAAAGGGTTATAAAAGTATCTCCAAAAGCCTTGCTGTTCATCAGTCCACGGTAAGACAAATTGTCTATAAATGGAGAAAGTTCAGCACTGCTGCTACTCTCCCTAGGAGTGGCCGTCCTGTAAAGATGACTGCAAGAGCACAGCGCAGACTGCTCAATGAGGTGAAGAAGAATCCTAGAGTGTCAGCTAAAGACTTACAAAAGTCTCTGGTATATGCTAACATCCCTGTTAGCGAATCTACGATACGTAAAACACTAAACAAGAATGGATTTCATGGGAGGATACCACAGAGGAAGCCACTGCTGTCCAAAAAAAACATTGCTGCACGTTTACAGTTTGCACAAGAGCACCTGGATGTTCCACAGCAGTACTGGCAAAATATTCTGTAGACAGATAAAACCAAATTTGAGTTGTTTGAAAAGAAACACACAACACTATGTGTGGAGAAAAAGAGGCACAGCACACCAACATCAAAACCTCATCCCAACTGTGAAGTATGGGTGGTGGGGGCATCATGGTTAGGGCTGCTTTGCTGCGTCAGGGCCTGGATGGATTGCTATCATCGAAGGAAAAATGAAGTACTAAGTTTATCAAGACATTTTGCAAAGAGAACTTAAGGTCATCTGTCCACCAGCTGAAGCTCAACAGAAGATGGGTGTTGCAACTGGACAACGACCCAAAGCATAGAAGTAAATCAACAACAGAATGCTTAAACAGAAGAAAATACGCCTTCTGGAGTGGCCCATTCAGAGTCCTGACCTCAACCCGATTAAGATGCTGTGGCATGACCTCAAGAAAGCGATTCCACGACCAGACGTCCCAAGAATATTGCTGAACTGAAACAGTTCTGTAAAGAGGAATGGTCAAGAATTACTCCTGACCGTTGTGCACGTCTGATCTGCAACTACAGGAAATGTTTGGTTGAAGTTATTGCTGCCAAAGGAGGTTCAACCAGTTATTAAATCCAAGGGGTTCACATACTTTTTCCACCTGCACTGTGAATGTTTACATGGTGTGTTCAATAAAAACATGGTAACATTTAATTCTTGTGTGTTATTAGTTTAAGCAGACTGTGATTGTCTATTGTTGTGACTTAGATGAAGATCAGATCACATTTTATGACCAATTTGTGCAGATAATCCATATCATTCCAAAGGGTTCACATACTTTTTCTTGCAACTGTAAAATAAATATAACTAAATGTCAGCTGCTACCCTTAATGGGCAGGAACTCGGAGCTACAGGCTTTCAGCAAGGTGGAGGTAGTGTCGGACTTCATCACATATTTGGGAATTAAGATCTGTAGGATTCCTACATCCCTTTATAAATTGAATTATACCCCTTTTTAAATAAAATAGTCCAAGAATTAGATAGGTGGAATGATTTGCCACTGTCTCTTCTGGAAGGGCTCATTTGATAAAGATGACCAGTTTCGCCAGGCTACTGTACCCACTACAAACCATACCACTGTTGTTGAAGCATACTGACATCTGTAATATACAAACAGCATTCATAAACTTTTTGTGGAAGAAAAAAACTTCCCCGTATTCCATATAATAAACTATGCTTTTGAAATTTGGGGGGATATGATTTAGCGTCACTATTCCAGCATGTCAGGGATTGGGTTTGGAATACCTCTCACTTTCTTTAATGGGGAATTAGAAAAAGCACTAGTGGAACTGTTTGACCTAAAGCAGAGCCACATATTAAACGAGTCCTACTCCCTGGATACTGCTAAACAAAGTATATTGATTACCAATACATTAGCAATGTGGAGATATATTTGCAAGATGTACAAATTACCGATGTATGTTTTGGCATACATGCCTCTATGGTCTCTCCCAGCCTTCCCACAGGATCCACAAAGTTGTATGGGGAATTGAAGAAGAAGGGGATTGGAGTATTACAAGATGTCCTTAATGGATCAAAGAAAAGATAAGCTCATGTCAAGAATTGCAGGATAAATTCCAGCTTTTGTCAAAACATTGGCTGCAATGCCTACAACTTCCCTCCTTTTGTAACTCTCAGGTGAGATCCTTAGGGGAGAAAGATAATCTGGCCCACTTTGAGAATTAAATTTTTTACGGGCGGTCACTAAGGGGCCCTAGGCTGGGCCGCCGCTTTTTTTTACGGCGGCCCATCTAAGCACTTGCACAGGTCCCTCGTGCAGCGGGGAGCGGGGACCCGTTCTTACATGAGATCCGCGGCCCTGCTCTAACAGCCCAGAACGGCAGGAGTGCCGATCCGGGCTGTTTAACACTGTTGTAGAAATATTAATAGTTGTAATCCGCTCTCATCAGGCTTTGTGTAAGGAAAGGTAAAAATCTCAACCGCAGTCAGCCAAAGGTGTTTTCATGTTAAGTTCTGCTGAGCAACTGCCCTTCCTCCTGCCCAGTCTGTTTCTTTTATTTACTCACAAAAGGTGTAAAAGGGGCTGGCCCATAACAAGGATGCAGGAAGTGATGACATACAGGAAGTGATGACATAGGAAGACAAGACACCATCATTTAGAATAACCTAGCCAACAAACACATGTATGCAATAATCTACCATTACCACTGGAGCTAATTTTATCCAGCCTTGCTCAGTGATCAATGCCAGATAAAGTTACTATGATCCTCATGCATGTTTATTTACAGGACAACGTCATTATCTCCAGCGGCCGATCAGGCGCACTAGAGACAATAAACGCACGTTCCTTTCATTATATTGTTCTCTTAACAAATGCATCTCACGCCAAGCCCAATAAATCCCGCGTCTTGCGCGGGGGGCCCTCGCCGCTGTCCAAACATCAGCCAACAAAACACTGCTCTGCTGAACACATCATCTCCCCCGGCCCACAGCCCAGTGCTTAGCACATGGACCATTCGCCGACCATTGCGCCCAGCAGCTGTGACAGGACATGCACAGGAAGATATCCACTCCAATGGTTTACCCTGACACTGAGAGACATGATGACATACAAAATATATTAAATACACATCCTAATAAAATTTCCACAACAACACTTTACATGCCGCGGCCAATTGCGCCCGCCGCATGTAAAGTGCTGACAAAGGGAGCGGACTCCCTCTGTCTCCCATCGGCACCGCTGCAAATGCGATCGTGCCGATGTGTGTGTAAAAAAAAAGTTCAAAAGTAAAGAAAAACTAATTTATTCAATAAAAAAATCCCATAAAATTACGCTTTTTTCCAGGGAAAATACGCTTTTTCATGAAAAAAATTGCCAAAAAAAAATCTTCCCCATATGTTTGGTATTGCCAAACGTCCGTAACGATCCCGACTAAATAAATATCATGTAAATTATCCCCTACAGTGAACACCATAAAAAATTTTTTTTTAAAAGAAGCAGAATTGCTAATTATTCTTAGTGGGCCATCAAAAAAACTAATAACAAGCGATCAAAAAGTGCCATTTTACTCCAGAATGTTACCAATGAAAAATACAAGTCGTCCCCCAAAAAATCAAGCCCTCACACAACTCCATATAAAAAAAAAAAAAAGTAATGGGTCTTGGGGAAGTGGCAATGCAAAAAATATTTATATTCTTAAAAAAAGGGGTTTTATTGCAAAAAAAAGTAGTCAAATGTAAAATAACTACGTATATGTATTTGGTATCACTGTAATCATACTGTCCCAGAGAATAAAAATATTATGTTATTTATACCGAAAAAAAGGAACGCCGTAAGATTTATCACGTAAAAACGCAGTGCCCAGTATTGCTGTTCCCATCTCCCTCCCCAAATAAGTGAATAAAATTAATCAGAAAGTTATTGTGTACCCCAAAATGGCGCCATTAAAAACTACAACTTGTCCGCGCAAAAAACAAGCTACAGCCTTACTGGACAGAGGTCTGTGATTATGTCACTAAGGTCTGGAAGGTGGGGAGTTGGGGCAAACTCCTCAACAATGTATTTTCCACTACATACCCCGTAAACAGGAAGCAGAAGCTCATGGTAATTGTAACGACTAAGGGCCCACACATTGCCCTATTGGCCTCGAAGAAGCACATTCAAAGAAAATGGCTACAACCAACCTCAAATTCCAACAAGAGGAGGTGATAGGGGACACTGAAGAGAGTGATGTACATGGAAAGATTGGAAACTAAAAGAAACAAGGAAAAGGCCACGGTGCAATTCTTTAAAAAATGGCGATCATTTATTGAGACTTCTCTCACAGAATATGAGATTCAGAAGTATTACAACCCTTTTACAGGGACGACATGGTTTCTTCAAAGAACAACAGGTCAATCGCTTGGGCAGACTATTGTCATGGACTTGGGGCGATGGAATCCACAGTACAGGGAAATGGGTTTTTGGGTGGAGGGAGTTATATTTGCAAAAAAAAGAGGAGTAATAAATAGATCAGGATGCCAGGTTTTGTCTATACTTCTGTATTGGAAACGAGTGACAGCATAGTTCATTTGTGACTTCAGATACAGTATTAGCCTAAGATGTATTGTACTGACAATAATATCTGATGATATTTATTATCATTGGTGTTATCCTTTCTTTAAAAGGATTTTGTACATTTATCCTGATCTGAATAAATTGTTTGAAATAAAAAAATAATTACAGACCTCTCCATTCTTTGTAGGTGGGAAAGCAATATAGGTGTGAAATACCTATTTTCCACACTGTAGGTGCATAATAATATTTTTTCAGGGAGGGGGGAGAGTAGAAAAAATTACGGTAATTCTGCGTTGCTGTTTGGGTTTTGATTTTTACGTGTTCATTGTACACATAGTAAGTAACATAGTACATAAGGCCAAAAAAGACATTGTCCATCCTTGTTAACCTGCAAGTTGATCCAGAGGAAGGCCAAAAAAAAAAACCTGTGAGGTAGAAGCCAATTTCTCCACTTTAGGGGAATAAAAAATTCCTTCCCGACTCCAATCAGGCAATCAGAATAACACCCTGGATCAACGACCCCTCTCTAGTAGCTATAGCCTGTAATATTATTACTCTCCAGAAATACATCCAGGCCCCTCTTGAATTCCTTTATTGACTCACCATCACCACCTCCTCAGGCAGAGAGTTCCATAGTCTCACTGCTCTTACCGTAAAGAATCCTCTTCTATGTTGTGTACAAACCTTCTTCCTCCAGACACAGAGGATGTCCCCTCGTCACAGTCACAGTCCTGGGGATAAATAGATGATGGGATAGATCTCTGTACTGACCCCTGATATATTTATACATAGTAATTAGATCTCTCCCTCAGTCGTCTTTTTTCTAAAGTGAATAACCCTAATTTTGATATGCAGTATAAATGAGTGCAGTATACTGCAAATGACATGGAAACTTTATTCTGCGGGTCAGTACAATAACAGTGATACCAAGTTTATATATTTTTTAGAGTTGTTTTACCCCTTTTATACAGTAAAAGCATTTTTGTTAAATACTTATTTTTGTGTTATATTCTGAGAGATATAACTTTTTCATGTTCTATTGATGGAGCTGGAGGATGTTTCTTTGAGGTGTAGTTTGTTTTGGAGTAACTTTGGGGTACATAAACATATGATATATATTTTTTTAACAATCAATAGCCTGTATGGAGAGCACTCAGTCCCAGACTCATGTAACCCGGTTTCTCTTCTGAATTACAGGTATAACATATCACAGCAGAAAAGAATACTTCAACAGCTTCTTCATGGATGGATCGCTTTTATTGGAGTGCCCACAAACAACACCATGTATTAGTCCTACAGTACATGGTTCAAGAAGCCCTGTATCCCGCTACAGAAATTGTTATTCTGATCTGCTGAAGGATGCGTAATATGTAGATAAGTTAGACCAGAAATACGTTATGCTTCTTGGAGGCTTATTTTTGTTTTTATTTGATCTAAAACTGAATATGTGGAAAGACAGAGAAAAATCTTTAGGACACAGATAAAGTTGTGGACAGTGCAAACACATGCAGTGGACACCTGGCCAACTCTGCCTGCACTTCATGTCAGTCACTGACAGAGTGAAGCTATGTGCGGCACAGTAGCCTGGTACGACAGTCTGTTGAATGTCACTAATTGGTGACAGTGCGGTGCATGCACAGTCCTAGGCACAGCTGTCAGTAGTAACTTACTACTAAGGGTCCCATTCACACGTCCGCACTATGGTCCGGATCCGTTCCGCAATTATGCGGAACGGGTGCGGACCCTTTCATTTTAAATGGGGACGGAAAAATGCGGACAGCACACAGTGTGCTGTCCGCATCAGCATTTCCGGTCTGTGGCCCTGAACTTCCGGTCTGCGCTCCGCAAAGGAAATAGAACATGTCCTATTCTTGTCCGCAGTTGCGGACATGAATAGGGCATTTCTATTGGGGTGCCGGCCCAGTGTTTTGCCTATCCGCAAAACACTGCGGACGTGTGAATGCACCCTATACTGTCGGCTGTGCCCACACAAACATCACTCTGACATTTAACACACTAATGGAGTCATTTATTAAGACCGGCGTTCTAGACTCCAATCTTAATACCCCTTGCGCTGGCGTAGGATGTGCCTAAGTTATTTATATACACATATACGCCAAAAATTAGCAATATATCTTATAATACATTACCCCTAACTTACTACTAGTAATTCAGTGTTGATTGACACTGACAGAGGGACATTATGTGTGGCGCAAGTGCAGTGGCTTGTGCATGACCGAAAGTCAGCATTGAACACAGTGAATACCTGCTGTCTGGCTGATCCAATTCCAGGTAGAGGATAAATCTATGATGGCTATTAGGGAACAGCCCAGTTAGGCCCCTTGCAGACGAGCGTGTCCGGATTAGTCCGGATGCGTCCCGGTGCATTGCGGCAAACCCGCGCGAGTAGGTACCCAATTGCAGTCAGTTTGACTGCGATTGCGTTCCGATGTCATGTTTTTATCGCGCGTGGTGCAATGTGTTTTGCACACGCGTGATAAAAAACTGAGATATTGTACCCAGACCGAACTTCTTCACAGAAAGTTCAGGGTTTGGGTTCAAGGTTGTGTAGATTGTATTTTTCCCTTATAACATGGTTATTAAGAGAAAATAATAGCATTCTGAATACAGAATGCATAGTAAAAAGGGCTGGAGGGTTAAAAAAAAATAAAAAAAAATTTAACTCACCTTAATCCACTTGTTCGCGCAGCCGGCATCTCTTCTGTCTTCATCTGTGAGGAAAAGGACCTTTGATGATGTCCACTACCTCATCACATGGTCAGTCACAGATCCATCACCATGAGGGTGATGGATCATGTGACGGACCATGTCATGAACGTAGTGACGTCATCAAAGGTCCTATTCCTTAAAGAACAAGACAGAAGAGATGCCGGCTGCGCGAACAAGTGGATTAAGGTGAGTTAAATTCTTATTATTATTTTTTTTAACCCCTCCATCCCTATTTTACTATGCATTCTGTAGTCAGAATGCTATTATTTTCCCTTTTAACCATGTTATAAGGGAAAATAATAATGATCGGGTCCCCATCCCGATCATCACCTAGCAACCGTGTGTGAAAATCGCACCGCATCCGCACTTGCTTGCTTTTCTCACGCAACCCCATTCATTTCTATTGGCCTGCGTTACGTGAAAAACGCACAAAGAGAAGCATGCTGCGATTTTCACGCAATGCACAAGTGATGCGTGAAAATCACTGCTCATGTGCACAGCCCCATAGAAATTCATGGGTCCGGATTCAGTGCGGGTGCAATGCGTTTAACTCACGCATTGCACCGGCGTGGAAATTCTTGCCCGTGTGAAAGAGGCCTTACAGTTACTTGATTTGGAAGACTAAAAAAGAAACCTGTCCATACAGTTCAGTCTGTTAACTGGCAAGGCTGATCCACGGGAAGAGGCGAAAACTCCTATCTTGGACTGTTTTAGTGATTCACCATCACCACCTCCTCAGGCAGAGAGTTTCCATAGTCTCACTGCTCTTACCGTAAAGAATCCTCTTCTATGTTTTGTGTACAAACCTTCTTTTTTCCAGACGCAGAGGCTGTCCCCTTGTCACAGTCACAGTCCCTGGGGATAAATAGATGATGGAGAGATCTCTGTACTGACCCCTGATATATTTATACATAGTTATTAGATCTCCCCTCAAGTCAGTCGTCCTTTTTTCTAAACTGAATAACCCTAATTTTGATAATCTTTCAGGGTACTGTAGTTGCCCCCATTCCAGCTATTACTTTATTTGCCCTCCTCTGGACCCTCTCCAGCTCTGCTATGTCTTCCTTGTTCACAGGAGCCCAAACTGTACACAGTACTCCATCTGTGGTCTGACTAATGATTTGTAAAGCGGCAGGACTATGTTCTTATCACCGCATCTATCCACTTTTGATGAACCCTATTATCTTATTGGCCTTGGCAGCAGCTTCCTGACACTGGTTTTTACAGTTAAGTTTGCTGTCAACTAAATTTCCTTTTCCATGTCAGTGTTACACAGTGTTTTACGCATTTGGTATGTACGGTGACTTGCATTATTCCTTCCCATGTGCATAACCTTACATTTGTCAGTGTTAAACCTCATCTGCCACTTTTCTGTCCAACCTTCAATCTATCCAGATCCATCTGAAGCAGTATATGCTTTGTGTTAATTACTTTAAACAGTTTAGTATCATGACAAAAAATTTATATTTAACTGTGGCAAGCCTTCTACAAGATCATTAATAAATATTGAAGAGAATAGCCAATACTGACCCCTGTGGTACCACACTGGTGACAGTGACCCAATCTGAGTGTGTACCGCCAATAACCAACCTCTGTTTCTATCACTGAGATAGTTAGGCTAGTTTCACACTAGCGGCAGGGGAGTCCGGCAGGCTGTTTCGGCGGGTGAACAGCCTGACAGATTCATCCTGGCGCTAGTTCACGAGTGCCCCCGGACCTGCCGCTCCGTCCCCATTGACTATAATGGGGCAGGGGCGGAGTTCCAGCGGCAGCACGGCAGCGCACGGCGAGAGGCAGCTGGACGAAAAGTACTGCATGCGTAGTTTTTAGAGTCCGGCTTGCCTCTCGCCGTGCTCTGCCGTGCTGCCGCCGAAACTCTGCCTCCTCCCCTATTATAGTCAATGGGGACAGAGCGGCAGTCCGGGGCACACGTGAACTAGTGCCAGGACGGATCCGACAGGCTGTTCACCCGCCGAACAGCCTGCTGGACTCCCCTGCCCCTAATATGAAAGTAACCTTACTTACCCACATACAGAAATTTTCTCCCAGTCCAAGTATTCTCATTTTATGTACTAACCTTTTTATGTGGCACAGTATCAGCTTTGGAGAGCTCAAGATATATGAAATCCATTGACAAGTTAGTTTGACCAGACCGATCCCTCATGAAGTCATTTTGATACAGTGTTATACACTTATTTTAATTGAGATTCTCCAGGATAGTATCTCTTAGAAAACCTTCAAACAGGGTAAGCACAATAAATTTTAAACTTAGCGGCCTGTAGTTTCAGTTTCTGGGCTCAGTTTTTTGACCCCTTTTAAAATATCAGCACCACTTTTGCTAAGGGCCAGTCCTGTGGGAACAGACCAAGTCCTTAAATGTCAAAAATAAAGGTCTGTCTATTACATTATTTACTTCTCTTAGGATACAAGGGTGGACACCATTGGACCTGGTGATTTGTCTATTTTAATATTTTTCTCTTTTCTAATCTTTTTTGAAAAAAATCTATTTGGGGCGGTTTCACATGGTATTTTTAACAGGAGTATTTAGTGCAGATTCCACTCCAGAAGGCCACACAGAAACCACCTCCTATTTTTTCAATCAGAGGCTCTGCTGCCATTTATGCGGCTGTGAATTATGCATGAGACCATGCCTATAAATGATATGCCCTGGTCATTGTTATAGACTGTTGGCCTCCTATTGAATCCAGGAAGGTGGTTTACATGTGGCTGCCAAGTGGCCTTTAGCACAGAATCTGCAAGAAATTCTGCCTGCAAAAAAAAACTGTGTGAATTGCCCCTATTGGAGTAGTGGACCAGTTCAGTTCAGAGGGCTGGGTTTACAACACAATTGTCACTAAGGCAGCTATACACACACAGCACTTGGTACTTGGTTCACAGGGTATATTTGAAATAGCATTTCTTATTATATAGTATACAGTATATACATACTGACTAATGCTTCCCTTTACAAACCCAGAGCAATTTGTGTAATTGAGTAGAGCAGTAGTGGGGATTTCAGTTGCCACCAGTCGAGACTTTGAGACCGCCAAGGCAGTTGCCTGTAAAGAGACTGATTGTAACCACCAAGCCTTCATCTCTGTGTTAGACTTTCATAACTATGCTGTTTTTATAGTTTTCGTTATGCAGATTACAGACCACCATACACTCTGATCTGCTTCGACCCCCACACACCTCCATCACTCCCCTTGTTTGTGTCCTGGTGAACTTATAATTTAAACTGTCTCACACTTGAACTGGAATACCTAAAAGTTATCTCATACATTATAGAGACAACAAAACTAAAGTCCATGTCTATATTTACTGTTCCGGTAAATAAATGTATTTGCTCCATATACCCATTTGGAGGCAGAGACTGTAATGTTGAATGAATGTCATTACTAATAGCCTTTCTGTCACGGGTAGAGTCACTGGAATCAAGATAGAGCGGAGGTGCCACCCCCTGAGCTGCCACCCGGTCCCCTGTCCCTGCCTACTTGCACCACCCGCCCTAGGTGACGGAGCGCAACTGGGCGACAGTCCCCTAACCTACTAAGTGCAAGCAGAGAGAAAGAGACAGCAGGGAGGAGGACAGCCACTGTGAAGTTACAATTAAGCGGACAAGAGGTAGAACAAAAAAGTAAGGGCGAGGCGGGTCAACTAGCCGAGGTCAGTACAGGAGGTCACGTCAGAACAAGGGAAGAGGCAAAGACAAATCCGTAAACAAGCCGAGGTCAAAATCCGAGAGGTAGCATCAAGGTACAGGGAGCAGGCAGAAGAGGTGTCAAGAGGCGATCGAGGTTCAATTCCAGAGGTAGCTTAATAACAATAAAGTACACAGCCCTATAGGACGAAAATCACAGGCAACCTGTAGCCAGCAGAACCGCCTGTATTTATAGTGGGGAGTGAGGGTCATTTGACATGGCCAGCATCACATGACCGACAGACAAACAAGTCGAGCACCGAGTGATCAGCTCGGCGCTCAAGGCTAGACCTAGGAGCAGGGAGCCTCCCATCTAGCAAAGCCACCCTGGGAACGAGGCCAAACACAGATCCTCGCTCCCGAAGCTAAGCAGCAGTGTCTGTTGCTGATGGGAGACCGAGGCCGCCTTCGGTGCCCGCCGTTACACTTTCGGTAGCTTCAATAATGTCTACTGCTGTTCTGACGCCTCATCAAGCAAACTTGCATATTGTGCTTTAAAATTTTTTATATTTCAGCCCTGGCGCCAGTTTCACCTTATAAAGCCCTAGTCACACTGCATATGGTTCTAGCTACATCTCTAAAAGCTGCCCAGCAGTAGTTACAAGAGTACCTGGATTGTTCCAAATATTAGTGCTCCCAGCAGACGAGTCCACACTAAGGCCACATTATAGCACCTACAGTATACTCTAGGGACATTACTGAAGGCATTATGGGACATTACTGGGGGCACAATAGGGGGCATTATTATTGTTGGTGGCACAATAGGGGGTATTTTTATTACTGAAGGCACATTATGGGGTATTATTGTTGTGGCACTATAAGGGAACATTATTATTGATGGAAGAACTGTTGGGGGCATTATTAAGGGTCATTAGTAATTACTGGAGGCACAATATGGGGGTATTATTATTACTGGGGGAATTATATGGGCAATCTAGGGGCATTATTGTTACTGGGCCACTATAGGAGACATTATATTACTGGGGGCACATATAAGGACATTATTACCGGGTTACTATTTTCTGCAGTACAGTATTAAGGGGCTTTGGGAAGAACAGCAGGCACAGTTTTGGGGGGTGGTAGCAGAATGACACTGTTGGTACACCAGGGTGGGGAGGATGATTTAAAAGTGAGGAATCTAAGATATCTATGTGACAAACTGTGCAGAGACGAGAAGTGGATGAAATAAGTTGTTATGGTGGTCTGGTTCCAATGGAGAAGAAGAGGAAAGAGAATGTCCTAAATCAGATGAGACATCAATAAAAGAATTTGTCATGGCGGTTTGGTCCAAAATAAAAAATATGAGAAAAGAGACATTTACATCAGGATAGGGTCACTAGATGACCTATCCTGAGACATCGATATTTAACTCTCAGAAAAATCCTTTAAAAGGGAGTCTTGTCACCACATTTGAGCATATTAACTGATCAATAGCGTTATAATGTGCCACCCAGAACTTAAAAACGGTACCTTGTTGTATGTAACTGAGTTTTCTTTTAGCCGAAAATGAACTTTTAAGATTATGTAAATGAGCCCTCTCAAGTGCCCAGGGCGGCGTCTCAATCCTCCGAGCCCCAGTCAGCCCTCCTCAACGGCTCATAACCCCGCCCTCCGTGTGCCTCTGCCCGCGCCGTTTACTCCCCTCCTCTGTCCTTTTCCACTGCAGCTGCACGGTCAAATTTGTAGCGGGCGCATTGCGCAATTGCGATGCCCGCTCCTGGCAGGGCATCGCAATACCTACTGCGCATGCGCCCGCTACGAATTTGACCGCGCAGCTGCAGGGGAAAAGGACAGAGGAGGGGAGTAAACGGGCGGGCAGAGGCACACGGAGGGCGGGGTTATGAGCCGTTGAGGAGGTGCTGCCTGGGGGCTCGGAGGATTGAGACGCCGCCCTGGGCACTTGAGAGGGCTCATTTACATAATCTTAAAAGTTCATTTTCGGCTAAAAGAAAACTCAGTTACATACAACAAAGGTACCGTTTTTAAGTTCTGGGTGGCACATATAACCTATTTGATCGGTCTAATATTCTCAAATGTGGTGACAGACTCCCTTTAAAGATTCATTATAGTTGGGGACTGTGTTACAGATAATAGAGTTTCAGCAATCAGTCAGGATATGGGAGGGTAAAACCAGATTAAGTGGATCCTAAAAAATTAACTGATAAAGTATAAATGGAAGATCTAAAAATAAGTTATTGATAGAGGAGACAATCTAATACTTATACTGGGTTGTTTTTCGTTTGAAATAGACCCAGCTGTAACGAGAAGTCGAAACATCACAACCCCATATGTCATTTTTGGATAAATGAAAATGGAACATTTAAAGCTGCTACATCTGTTGTTCATAGACTGATACAGTGAGAGTGAGGACCATCCCACATATAGCACATGGGGCATCCAGATATTCTCAGTGGTCTGGGCTCTCCTATTCTGCTTACCTGTCGAAAATCAGCTATAAGATGATCTCTCAGCGACTTGCATAGCAGTTAGCATCAAAGTGGGTATGCCTTGATTGGGGGTGGCACATCTAAATATTAGGGGGGCTATTAGAGGAGTAATAGGGTACCTTTAATTTTATTTAATCTTATTAGGTCAAAAGTTCTAATGAATAATTTCAGAAATAGAGAAAATCACCTGCTTCCCAAATATAGTTAATTCATGGATTTGGTCCATCAGAGAGAGATGCTGTTTGTTAGAACCTCCTTATGATAAGAATCATATGGCATGGGGTTGTATTCTTTCAAGGGTTTTTCCGGTAATTATACTATTTTTAATTATACCCCGTAATCTTCCTGACCTATTGAAAGAGTCATTACTTACCTGCTCCCCTACGCTCCAGCCCTGTGTGCTGGTTCTTGCCCATTCATCTTCCAGTCCTTGGCTTGTTTTCTTCCATTCATGGACATGGTCACCTGTGATGCTGCAGCTAATGGTAGCAGTGGGATATATGACCATGTCCATGCCCTAGCTGGAAGGATACAAGCCAGGGACTGGAAGATGGATGAGCGAGAACCAGACACATGACCGGGGTGTAAGGTAGCAGGTAAGTATGACTCTTTCAGTAGTTCAAGCAGGCTATGGTACATAGAGAGTATACCGTAATTAATGTAAAACCCCTTTAAGAACTGCCCACTGATAAGTAAATCTGAAGTTACAGTGGTACTACAGTAGTTTGGTAATTCGATTTATCTTGCTTTCAGAGATTTTGGATACCAGGTAGAGCATGCTTCTTTAAAATATCCTCCTTAGAAATGGTTGCAGACTAAAGATTATCACAACAATGACACTATTAGGTACTGCTGCCACCGCAACAAAACAGATTTGCCAAAATCATAGTTGCCAACTGTCTCGAATTTGCTGGGACTGTCCCTGATTTTCAGAGACAGTCCTGGCAAATTTGTGCTGTCCCCGGCCAAAAATGGGCTGGGCTAATACAAACCCAGCCCACAAGTGGGTATTTCCAGGCGTTCCCGGGGGCAGGGCTTTTATGCCCTGATTTTCCCAATCTCTGTAAGCTAAGAGACCTGCCGTCATTACCAAACAGCCTGAGACAGCCCTTGTAAAGGATGTTAATCATGCGTGTGTTTTGCAGTTTATCAGGACATGATATTACCATTCTTCATTTCTATAAAGTTGTTTCAATGAATATATAATGGATTAGTGATCATTTCCATGAAAACCTGAACATCGGCCCCCGATGATACACTTCATTTATGTATCTTTATAACAAGTTTACATGTTGGATATGTATATATGTAATATTCTGGGATGATGACATTTTATATTGTTGCTGTTTTTGTCATTTTTTACTGGACAAGTACCGTATGTATGATTAATATTCAGAAATAATGATATTTGATATTATTGCTTGTTTTCGTCATTGTTTTCACTATTGTTTACTGGACAAGCATATATGTAATATTCTGTGATGATATATTTTTGCTGTTTTTGTCATTGACTACTGGTATTTGTAGTAGAAGTGGGCAGGTTTGTTGCCTTCATCCCTCTGTCTAATGCTGCTCTGTTGTATTTTCCATAGTTTTTATGAAAACCTCCTGTGTACTCCACGTTGATAGACGTCCTACCAGTGGTGTGGTCACATCCTGTCATGGCTGCTCCGGCAGGTGAATGTGTCTGTGAGGCCTGATGACTCCCATCATGAGGTAAGGTTTCTGTTTTTTGGGGGGAAGCCAGGACAGCTTCATTTATTCAACTGCTTCTGTTTTGGTGTCTCTATGTCTCGATTGCTGGAACCCATATGTAGCTGAGGGTGTCTGCTCACCTTGAGGATCATACTGTACTTTGCTATTGACAATCACCATTAGGGAGAAAACGTTACATGAAGCCACCAGGACATGGACTCTAAAAACTTTTGTCTCAAAACATAGTTTGACCAATTCTGATTAGATTGGTGGGGTCTGAACACTGGGACCGCCACCTATCACAAGAACAGGGGCCCTGTACCCCAAATGTATGGAGCGGCCTGGCTGAGCATGCACTGTGCTGCCCCGTGGGGGAGATAGCTGAGTACAGCTCTTGGCTCCATCTCTATAGAGAATGAATGGAGGGCTCAGCGCATGCTCAGCCAGCCGTTATATTCATTTTGGGGTATGAATCCCTCCATTCTTAAAATCAGTGGGCGTCCCAACAGTCTGACCCCCAGTGATAGTTACCACCAGATGGATAGGGGATAACTTCTTAAAACCAGAATACACCCTTTAAGATAAGTATATTGTGACAATATGGGGGTTTTGCAGATTTATTTTAGTAAATCAGTAGTAATAAAATGTACTAGGAAGATAAAGCAATTCTGTTAGGGATTTTGGAATAATATATATGTTGTGTTACCATTACCATGGACATTTTATGTGAAGTGATTAAATACGCTGGTTAAGGCCTCATGCACATGACCGGTGTGTGTTTTGCGGTCTGCAAATTACGGATCTGCAAAACACGGATGGCGTCCGTGTGCGTTCCTCCATTTGCGGAACGGCACGGACAGCCATTGATATAACTGCCTATTCTTTTCCGCAAAACGAACAAGAATAGGACAGGTTATATTTTTTTTTGCGGACCACGGAACGGAGGCAAACGGATGCGGACAGCACGCGGAGTGCTGTCCGCATCTTTTGTGGCCCCGTTGAAAGTGAATGGGTCCGCATCCGAGCCACAAAAACTTCGGCTCGGACGCGGACCAAAACAACGGTCCTTATACTGATGTCACATCACAGGGAGGTACAGGATAAGAAAGGGAAGGCGTTCAGGAACTACCAGGACATGATAACTAAATGATGGCATCTCACAAAACATGGACGTTGGGATGATTGTGAGGGAAAGATGTGAAGAGAAGCAAAACCGTGTGAATTATTCCAGAGGAGCATGTGTTAAAGACAGAAGACATAGGGCAGGTTTAGTAACACTGAAAGAAAAACTGTTTTGGTTGCCAATAGCAACCAATCACAGTCCAGCTTTCATTTTTTCAAGGGCACTGGAAGAGATGAAAGCTGTGCTGTGATTGGTTGCTATGGACACAAAGACAGTTTTACTGTTCGTCAGTTTGATAAAATAAGCTCCATTGACTGGAGCACATTGGGGTAGAAGCGTCACCAATCTGTCTGAGGTCATTTGCCACATTTATTAAGTGTCGCTGAAATTTTTTTGCCTTTGGGCTTAGTGATAGAGGGGTATGGGCTTAATATGCGCCTAAATTTAGAGACACAATTCTGGCACCAAGTAAGGCCACCTGACAGGAGATAGACTAGACAGGCCACAGGTGCCCCGGAGTATCATCCAGCATCTGCCCCCGTGATAAATCCGGTCTAGTTTACACTTTGACACTGTTAGTAAATCTGCCCCGATGTCTGCCCTGGTAAACGACTGTTGAATGCTGAGGGAGGCGAGACATATGAGGGCTCATTCAGACAACCGTATGTTTGTGTCCCGCATCCATTCTGCAATTTTGCGGAATGGATGCGGACCTATTCATTTCAATGGGGCCGCAAAAGATGCAGACAGCACATTGTGTGCTGTCTGCATCCGTACCTCCTTATTCTTGTACCAGTGTGCTCTCCGCATCTGGACTTCCATTCCGAGGCCCCAAGAAAAAATAGAACATGTCCTATTCTTTTCCGTTTTTTGCGGACAAGAATAGGCATTTCTAATCATAGGGCTGGCAGTTCCGTTCCACGGCTGGTATCCGTATTTTGCGGACTGCAAAACAGATACGGTCGCCTGAATGACCCTAACGGTCACATGAGAGATAACCTGACGTCTGCATTTCATCATATAGTGTACAAGCGGACATTACAAGATACAGTACGAGGACAGGCAAGACTATTGCTTAACGAAGCTCCTGTCCACTAAGTGTATAGAGAGTTTGGATATTCAGTAATAGGGAGCATCAGGTTCAGGCGGGTCCATAGTGCGAATGAGAATCAGCTCTCCTGTAGGTTGGAGGACATGCTTTCCTTTTGTGATAGACCAGAGTCCCCTGAATAACAGTTGCCACAACTTCTCCCCAAAGAAGGAATCCCAGATAGGGGGTGAGCTGTAAAACACAGGATGACGCTGCTTTGAGTTTCAGGTTAGACAAATGTGTGACCAACAATATTACAATAACCACAGGCGTGAGCGATACAACTATGACAAATATGGCCGATCCGTAAAGTGACCATGTAAAGTCCCATTCAAGTCTTTGGAGGTCCGTCAACTTTAGCTTGGAGAGTCAAACCTCAAAGGTGACAGAACTGCTGTATTCTAGCTATTTCCGATTGAACCATTGAACTATCCGGTGCAAAATCGGCACCCCCTTGTTTTCAATGGGAATTCCGCGTGGACATAATACAGTGTCGTATCACCTCTTGACATGTTTCTCTATGTGGAAACCATGGTGGGTAACCAAACATGGATGAGTCCCGTTGAATGGGGGCTAATCTGTGGCACATAACCAGGGCAGTAGAAACTACAAATCCCATGGCAGTGGCACATCGAATAAAGGCTTTGAGTTGAATCGCAAACATAATTAAAACTCTCCAATGAACCCAGCTATACAGATAAGCAGTGCCCAGTCCTACCAAACATCCTCTATTATTCCAATGTGTAGCATATGTATTTTATGTATCTTATGGAGCTAGAGACAAATTACAGTATATACAAAGCCGCAAACTGTCTGCAATACCTTGTTCTTATGATGAATTTTCTTCTCTTGCACCTAGAAAACAGCCAAGAAATAGAGTAGTAAGACATTGTACATGCGGATCACTCAGGGGTATACATAGCGGTAATTGAGCCCTATAGCAGAGATGGTGGACCCTCCTTATGTGCTGGTAATTCCAACCAGACCAGATGGTTTGCTGTTCCCATCCCTTTTCAATGACCCTTATGCTGGTTCTCCACCCTTGTTTGCTAATTGTTGCAGTGTCTATGTAGTCTTTTAATTGTTAGGGGACAGGACCAACATTAACATGGGCCTTCTTGTTCCCTGGACCCATAGCAGCCATATGGTCTACATACATATGCACTTTAGATGTAAATTTCTAGCAGCGATAAATAGTGGAAAACAATCCATAATTAATAAAACTGAAACTAGTTTGAGGCCTAGTGGATTCTCTATTAGTGTATGAATCAAGTATAACTGCAGAGATATGTACAATCCTGGTCTTGTATGTAGATGAATTATCTTAGTTAACAATGTGGAATGGTATATAAACAGAGAATAGATGCTGTATACAGATAGTTCCACCTGCTACAGAAAGAAAAAAGCAGGCCCAAAGTAAAAATACCACATCATTTATTTAATCCATAATGACACAAAATACAAATCTATAAAAATCAGTATTACTGAAAAATATTAGAGGGAAAATAAAACATCCCACCAATATAGAGTGCACCCGGCGGTGCAACCCACACATTTAAGGAATATGTATAAAAAGATTGCCCATATTAAATAGCAGTGTATTGAGAAATAAAAAGAAGCATCTATGCAAATAAAGCTGTGGGGACAAGGATATTTAATATATATTTATATAGTCACAAAATATAAGTCACATCAATAATTGCATAGATAATCAGATGAGCCAGTGGCCCACAGCCCAATGTACAAAGATATCTAATAATAAGCTCTGCTAACACAGTAAATACTATAATATTCACCTGAAAGATCCAAAATAAAGATCAATGCTATGGACAACCTACCCTGAGACATCCTGAAAATGTAGTGCCACACAAGGGCATTCTTCCTGCAGTGGGCGGTACTACATTTTCAGGGTATGTGTCCATAAGCAATTATTGATGTGACTTATATTTTGTCACTATATTTATATTAATTATCCTTGTCCCCACAGCTTTATTTACATAGATGTATCTATTTATTTTATTTCTCAATACTCTGTAATTTAATAACAGAGTATGTACTTTTATACACATCCTGTGGTTGATGTGGGTTGCAACCGCCCAGGTGGGATTTTTTATTTTTCCCTCTAATATTTTTCAGCAATACTGATTTTTGTATTTTATGTCGTTATGGATTAAATAAATATGTGGTATTTTTACTTTGGGCCTGCTTTTTTCTTTCTGTGGTTGGATAATGCAATTTTGAGCAATGGTCCATATCATATTATTGTTGGCATGTGTAGGTGCTAGTTCCACCTGCTACCAACTTAAAGGAGTTGTCCCACAGAAAATATTCTACAGCAGGGGTAGCCAACCTTACAGACACAAAGAGCCCCCCCCCCAAAAAATGTATGACTACCAGGAGCCACAAGCTATACATTTAACAACACGAGTCACCGTATTTTTCGCCCTACAAGATGCACCTAGTTTTTAACAAAGAAAAATAAGAGAAAAAAAAATATTTTTCATCTGATCTGAGGTCTGATAAAAAAAAAAAAATATTCTTATTGTCCTGTGGTAAGTAGACAATGCAATATGGTTTATTATTTAATTGTTTAGTTATTAATACTACATTGGAAACAAATTTACTCACATTAAAAGGACACTATAGTCCCAGAACCAGTACAGTTCAATGTAGTGGTAACTGGTGTATATAGCCTGTTCCTGCAGAGAAAAGACACTGTGCAGTACTGGTGTTACAGGAGCACTATAGTGCCAGGAAAAAACAACTCATTTTCCTGGCCACTATATAGTTTGTTAGGAGTGCGGGCACCCTCGTGTCGCCCTCCCACTTGGCTGAAGGGGTTAAAACCCCTTCAGCCACTTAACCTTTCTCCAGCGCCGGCACTGGGAAACTCTTCTCCCCGATCCTCCTCTCAGCTGTGAATGCGCATGCGCACAGCATTCAAAACTATGTTCCGCGTCTTAACCACTGTAACTTTCACAGTGAAAATCGCGGAAGCACCTCTAGCGGCTGTCAGGGAGACAGCTACAAGAAGCTTGATTAACCCTGAGGGAAACATAGCAGTGTCTTTTAATTTAAATGCTGAGAAAGGGGTGGAACATATGTGATGTCATGATATGGGCAGATCATCTGATAAGGGGGAGGGGGGGGGGCTGCAATTTTATCTTGCCTAGGGCGGCAAAAATCCTTGCACCGGCCCTGGGTCAACCCATGCTCAGATCTGCCCCCCCCCCCATGCTCTGATCTGACCCCCATGCTCTGATCTGACCCCCCCCATGCTCTGATCTGACCCCCCCCATGCTCTGATCTGACCCCCCCTGCTCATATCTGACCCCCATGCTCAGATCTGACCCTCATGCTTAGATCAGACCCCCATGCTCAGCTAAGACAACCATTGCCCAAATCAGGACCCCCCCCCATGCTCAGATCAGAACCTCCCATGCTTAGATCAGACCCCCATGCTCAGTTCTATCATTTAAAAAAAATTCTCCCCTCTCCTGATCAGGCACTGGGCTCCTGCTACTCTGCAGGTCTGACACGCTCTCCACTATGACCTGATGAGCACATCAGGTCATAGTGTGTGTCTCCACGTACTACGTCTCACACTGTGTGCATCAGAGCGTAGTTGAGAGTGATCTGGAGCTCAGGAAAAGATATCTGAGCATGTGGTGGCGAGTGAGCCGGACTGACTGCTTCCCGGCTCTACAGCTAGAGCTGCACTTAACTCCTTAAGGACCCGGGCTCATTTTTACCTTCAGGACCAGGCCATTTTTGCAAATCTGACCAGTGTCACTTTATGTGGTGATAACTTTAAACGCTTTTACTTATCCAGGCCATTCTGAGATTGTTTTTTCGTCACATATGTAACTTCATGACACTGGTAAAATGGAGTTAAAAAAAAAATCATTTTTAGTTATAAAAAAAATACCAAATTTGCCCAAAAATTTGAAAATTAGCAATTTTCCAAGTTTCAATTTCTCTACTTCTATAATACATATTAATACCTACAAAAATAGTTATTACTTTACATTTCCCATATGTCTACTTCATGTTAGGATCATTTTGGGGAATGACATTTTATTTTGGGGGACGTTACAAGGCTTAGAAGTTTAGAAGTAAACACCCAAAAATGACCCCATCTAGAAACTACACCCCTCAAGGTATTCAAAACTGATTTTACAAACGTTGTTAACCCTTTAGGTGTTCCACAAGAATTATGGAAAATAGAGATACAATTTCAAAATTTCACTTTTTTGCAGATTTTCCATTTTAATATTTTTTCTCCAGTTACAAAGCAAGGGTTAACAGCCAAAAAAAACTCAATATTTATGACCCTGATTCTGTAGCTTGCAGAAACACCTCATATGTGGTCGTAAACTGCTGTATGGGGCACAAAGCAGGGCGCAGAAGTAAAGGAATGCTATAACGGTTTTTGGAAGGCATTTGAAGGCAGATTTTGCTGGACTGGTTTCTTTGACCACCATGTCCCATTTGAAGCCCCCCTGATGCACCCCTAGAGTAGAAACTCATAAAAGTGACCCCATCTAAGAAACTAAACCCTTAAAGGTATTTAAAACTGATTTTACAAACGTCGTTAACCCTTTAGGTGTTCCACAAGAATTAATGGAAAATAGAGATACAATTTCAAAATTTCCCTTTTTTGGCAGATTTTCCATTTTAATATTTTTTCTCCAGTTACAAAGCAAGGGTTAACAGCAAAAAAAAACCCTCATTATTTATGACCCTGATTCTGTAGTTTACAGAAACACCCCATATGTGGTCGTAAACTGCTGTACGGGCACACGGCAGGGCACAGAAGGGAAAAGGAATGCCATTAGGTTTTTGGAAGGCAAATTTGCTGGACTGTTTTTTTTTACACCATGTCCCATTTGAAGCCGCCCTGATGCACCCCTAGAGTAGAAACTCCATAAAAGTGACCCCATCTAAGAAACTACAACCCCTCAAGGTATTAAAAATAGATTTTACAAAACATCGTTAACCCTTTAGGTGTTCCACAAGGAATTAATGGAAAATAGAGATACAATTTCAAATTTTCACTTTTTGGGCAGATTTTCCATTTTAATATTTTTTTTCCAGTACAAAGCAAGGGATAACAGCCGAACAAAACTCAATATTTATGGCCCTGATTCTGTAGTATTACAGAAACACCCCATATGTGGTTGTAAACTGCTGTACGGGCACACGGCAGGGAGCAGAAGGAAAGGAATGCCATACGGTTTTTGGAAGGCAGATTTTGCTGGACTGGTTTTTTTGACACCATGTCCCATTTGAAGCCCCCCTGATGCACCCCTAGAGTAGAAATTCCAAAAAAGTGACCCCATTTTAGAAACTACGGGATAGGGTGGAAGTTTTGTTGGTACTAGTTTAGGGTACATATGATTTTTGGTGGCTCTATATTAACTTTTTGTGAGCAAGGTTACAAGAAATAGCTGTTTTGGCACAGTTTTTTTTTGTTAGTTTACAACATTCATCTGACAGAAAGATCAGGTGGTATTTTTATAGAGCAGGTTGTCACGGACGCGGCGATACCTAATATGTATACAATTATTTTATTTATGTAAGTTTTACACATGATTTCATTTTTGAAACAAAAAAAATCAGATAGTTTTTTCAGTTTTTGGGTGATTATCTTAGGTAGGGTCTCATTTTTTGCGGGATGAGATGACGGTTTGATTGGCACTATTTCGGGGTGCATATGACGTTTTGATCGCTTGCTATTACACTTTTTGTGATGTAAGATGACAAAAAATAGCTTTTTTTACACCGTTTTTATTTTTAAAACAATTTACGGTGTTTCACCTGCGGGGTTAGGTCATGTGATATTTTTATTAGAGCCGGTCGATACGGATGCGGCGATACCTAATATGTATACTTTTTTTTATTTATGTAAGTTTTACACAATGATTTCATTTTTTAAACAAAAAAAAATCATGTTTTAGTGTTTTCGTCCGTGGGTTTTTCCTTTGATTTTTGGAGGATCCACGGACATGAAAAAAAAAGTCGTTTTGGTGTCTGCCTGGCCGTGCGGAGCCAAACGGATCTGTCCTGACTTATAATGCAAGTCAATGGGGACGGATCCGTTTGACGTTGACACAATATGGTGCAATTGCAAACGGATCCGTCCCCCATTGACTTTCAATGTAAAGTCAGGAGTTAATATACCATAGGATCTGAGTTTTCTCCAATCCGATGGTATATTTTAACTTGAAGCGTCCCCATCACCA
The DNA here is from genome assembly GCF_905171765.1 of Bufo bufo. Lineage (NCBI taxonomy): Eukaryota > Metazoa > Chordata > Amphibia > Anura > Bufonidae > Bufo > Bufo bufo. Next base: position 132,503,856 of record NC_053392.1, on the reverse strand, counting down.
TGGGAACGCCTCTATGTTAAAATATACCATCGGATTTGAGTTACATCGTGAAACTCAGATCCGAAAGTATATTCTAACACAGAGGCGTTCCCATGGTGATGGGGACACTTCTAGTTAGAATATACTACGAACTGGGTACATGACTGCCTCCTGCTGCCTGGCAGCACCCGATCTCTTACAGGGGGCTGTGATCCGCACAATTAACCCCTCAGGTGCCACACCTGAGGGGTTAATTGTGCGTATCTTAGCCCCCTGTAAGAGATCAGGGGCTGCCAGGCAGGAGGGGGCAGACCCGGCCAGTGCGCCCCCCCTCCCTCTATTGTATATCATTGGTGGCCAGTGCGGCCCCCCCGCCCCCCCTTTCTCCCTCTATTGTATTATCATTGGTGGCCAGTGTGCCCCTCCCCCGGCCCCCCCTCTATTGTATTAAGATCATTGGTGGCCAGTGTGCGGTCTCCACTTCCCCCCCCCCCCCTCGATCGTTGGTGCAGCGGAGAGTTCCAATCGGAGTCCCAGTTTAATCGCTGGGGCTCCAATCGGTAACCATGGCAACCAGGACGCTACTGCAGGCCTGGTTGCCATGGTTACTTAGCAATATTACAATATTAGAAGCATCATACTTACCTGCTGCGCTGTCTGTGTCCGGCCGGGAGCTCCTCCTACTGGTAAGTGACAGGTCCTGTGCGGCGCATTGCTTAATGATCTGTCACTTACCAGTAGGAGGATCTCCCGGCCGGTCACAGACAGCGCAGCAGGTAAGTATGGGGTGCATATGGGGTGCATATGACTTTTTGATTGCTATTACACTTTTTGTGATATAAGGTGACAAAAAATGGTTTATTTAGCACTGTTTTTTTTTGTTTTTTTTTTACGGTGTTCACCTGAGGGGTTAGGTCATGTGATATTTTTATAGAGCCGGTCGATACGGACGCGGCGATACCTAATATGTATACTTTTTATTTATTTATGTAAGTTTTACACAATAATATCATTTTTGAAAAAAAAATAAAATCATGTTTTAGTGTCTCCATATTCTGAGAGCCATAGTTTTTTAAGTTTTTGGGCGATTATCTTAGGTAGGGTCTCATTTTTTGCGGGATGAGATGACGGTTTGATTGGCACTATTTTGGGGTGCATATGACTTTTTGATCGCTTGCTATTACACTTTTTGTGATGTAAGGTGACAAAATTTTTTTATTTAGCACAGTTTTTATTTTTTACTTTTTATTTTTTACGGTGTTCATCTGAGGGGTTAGGTCATGTTATATTTTTATAGAGCCGGTCGATATGGACGCGGCGATACCTAATATGCATACTTTCTATTTATTTATTTATGTAAGTTTTACACAATAACAGCTTTTTAAAACAAAAAAAAATGATGTTTTAGTGTCTCCATATTCTGAGCCATAGTTTTTTATTTTTTGAGCGATTGTCTCAGGTAGGGGCTCATTTTTTGCGGGATGCGGTGGTACTATTTTGGTGGGCGTACGCCTTTTTGATCGCTTGCTGTTGTACTTTTTGTGATGTAGGGTGACAAAAAAATTGTTTATTTACCACAGTTTTTATTTTTCACGGTGTTCATCTGAGGGGTTAGGTCATGTGATAGGTTTATAGAGCCGGTCGATGCGGACGCGGCGATACCTAATATGTCTACATTTTCTTTTTCCCCCTATTTTTTACCATTTTTTTTACTTTATTTGGGGAAAATGACGTTTTTGTTTATCTTTACTTGAAACTTTTAATCCTTGGGGGGGGGGGGAAACTTGATTTTTTTCAACTTTTTTTTCACTTTATTTTTTGTCTCACTTTGGGACTTCAACTTTTGGGGGTCTAATCCTTTACAATGCATTCCAATACTTCTGCGGGACCCCCACGCGCATTTAGCCAAGGTGCCTGCTCAATGATTTGAGCAGTCACCTTGTTCTGATCACTGCCCGCCGCGCGGCGGTGATCGGAAATACACAGGGCGTACAGGTACGCCCTGTGTCTTTAAGTACCAGGACATCAGGGCGTACCTGTACGCCCTGTGTCCTAAAGAGGTTAAAGAAGCAAAGAGCCGCATGCGGCTCAAGAGCCACGGGTTGGCCACCCCTATCCTACAGTTTTCAAACCAGCACCTGGATCTGCCACTGAGTTATTCAATGAAATGTATCTGTATAGCGCCGCCTGCTGTTTTTTTCTTATTTTTTGTCCGGCTCACTGAGATGGCCGCACATGCTCAGTTTCATCCTACAGCTGCCTCCTGAGCTGTGATAGGGAAAGCATGGACACGCCCCCTTAGCTGCAGCAGAAAAGACACTCCCCTTTAGCTGCCAGCTTCATATAAATCTAGCAAAGCAATGAATGGGGATATTTCTGCATCCATGTGAGGTACAGGGCTGGTTCTAGCTTTGTTAGAAAGATATTGGAATGTACTATATGATGTCTGATTTTACTTACATTAGTCATGGCATAACCCCTTTAAGAAGGATGCTAATTACCTCTAAATCCCTACATATTGATGTGTATAGAGAAGATGCAGAAATATATTCAGTACTTACTACTTCACTTACCTGAAACTCACTATCAGGATCCCAGATGACCAGGTCAGCATCGCACCCTATTTTAATGGCTCCCTTGCGATTTTCCAGGCTACATAATTTGGCTGGGTTGCTGCTCAACAAGCGAGATACATCTGGCAATGAAAACCCTCGGATCCTTGCTGAGGTCCAAAAAAGTGACAGCCCTTATGGAAAATAAATATCACAATGAAACAGACTGAGGCAGGGTACTGACTCCCCTTGAAGAGCATCTGTCAGCATAATCAACTCTATTAAGCAAAGCACATTACCTGGTAGGATTGATCATGCCGATTAAAATGATACCTCATTTATGTCTGTACCATGCACCGTTGCTTTTATTGATATGCTAATTAGCTTATTGGAGCACCAAGGTGCTTGAAGCATCCATTTCTGAACACCATTGCACCCTTAGCTACCACCCCCACACCCCTGGATTGTTAGGGCTAGATATCTTGTGGGATTCCCTGAGATGTCTAGCCCTGTCAATCCAGGTGAGGTGGCTAAGGCTGCAGGGGTGTTCACAAACTTGTGCTCCAAGGGCTCTGGCTGGCCCCTTGGTGCTCCAACAAGCTAATTAGCATATTAAGAAAAGCGCAGTTTTCTCTGAAATGGTGCGTCGTACAGTCATAAATGAGGTTTCAATTTAATTAGCATGATCAACCCTACCAGACAGTGTGCCTGTCTTAACAGGTTGATCATTCTGACAGATACTCTTTTAAGAGACCAGCCCTGTATGGAGACTGGAAGTGTTCCATGGTACAGAGACTTATTGGCAATGCTCCATGGGAAAACAATATACAAAAAGGTATCTCCCAAGGAAAGAGAACCATCTCGCTAGCGCACCTTGTGGAAGTGGCTCCCTATGAGTCAGAATCCAACTTTTTAACAAGCCCTGGAACATGACAAGGGAAAATAGCTGGTCTCTTTAAGGGAGCCAGTACCCTACTTATCCAAGGCATCTTATTCAGCCAGCCAGAATCCTACTCAGTACTAATGGGGGCCAAAGCAGCTGTCTACGGATGGATATTTGGCTCGACTATTTTCCCTTGTCATATCCCAAGGCTTGTTAAAATGTTGGATTTTCACTCATAGGGAGCCCTTTCCCAAGGTGGCAATAGCGAGATGCTTCTCTTTCCCAGGCAGATACTTTTTTGCATGTAGAATAAAACAAGAAAAGTTAAGCTGGTGTCTTGCATGCAAGGTGTTTTTTTTTTCATAAAATGATCATTGCACCATTGCTAATCTTCTGACAGGAGCATATAAGGAGATAACAGTTGGGGTGCATAATCCATAAAATGGAGGGGCCAAGTTGTTTGAAAAAGTGCCCAAACCACTTTGGCTCTGACTGAAATTTGGGATTTCAAAAGTATTACAGTTTCAACCAGCTCCAGTGGATTTGTGTAATGAAAAGTTATTCAATTTTCTAATGTACTTTGTATATCCATTTCTCGTGGTTTCCAAGATCTCTGCTTCTAGTCATTGAATTGGGATTTTCACTCATATTCCCAGTGAATAACAAACTGTCCTGATTATGTGTTTATCTAATAGGTGCACTGCTCATTATTAGTGATGGACGAACATCAGCCGGACGGTTCGCAAACGCGATCGCGCAAACGCGATCAAATGTTCGCGAACCGCAAGTTTGTGGCAGGCCCCATTCACTTTATTGGCAGGCGAACCTGAAAAGCCTTCAGCCCATATTTGCAGCCAGCAAACACTTACTAGAAGTACACAAATAGTCCCCACAACATGGACAGTGATATACCAGAGGGGGATCATTGGCAAAAATTCCCACAAAAAATCTGTATTTTAATCAGGGGCCATTTTTATGCATCTTAAAGGGAAACTCTCAAAAATGTGCCCTGCTGGAGCCTAGAAAATTTTTATTTCCTATCGGTTTGATGTATACAAATGTGAAGCACTCCACGTTTTTGTGTCATGCAGAGCCTATTAAAAAAATGCATACATTAACGTAAATTTGTTTTCTCTACCATGGAACTGTATGGTGAACGGACTCCACTGTACGGCATCAGTCTGAGGCATCTAACGCATACATTTTTGGTATGCATTAAATGGATGCAAAAATGTGATGTGAACCCAGCCCTAGTGTCAGAATAAGCACCAGTACACAGCAGAGCAGCGTGGCGGAGAGGGGAGGCCGCCATGTACTGACAGAGGGCTACCTTGGTGCTGGTGGTCAGGGATGAGGACTGTGTTTCCCAAGGATCATTTTCTACTGGGAAATACAGGTAAAAGTAGGCGTAGAGGGAACTAAACTGTTGAATTAAGGGTAATTGAATACACAGTGAAAAGTTTAAATAGGGCCACCAAGGAGATATTAATCACCACAATCCAATACTCCAAAAAAAAAAAAAAATTACAGTTATCCTTTAAGTGCATCAAGCACCAGCGGACATGGACATCTAAATCGCCGGTCTTAGTAAATGTCTCCCACTGTTTGATTTTGGTACCACATGAAAGCCACACCTATGTTACAAAAAGAAAAAAGATATATAGCTAATGTAAAACATAACCGTTTTTTGACCTTTAGAATTAATCATCCCAAAAGGTGACATTAGGCGATGGACATTCAGGCATCTGAAAGGCCTTGGTCCTAAAAGGAGTAAGAATTGCTTCTGCTTCCAAATTTGCACTCCGTCTCGCTTGCAGAGATGTCATAGTGCAATTGCAACTACTCATCCCATTCACTTGAATGATCTGATTTGATCAGATATTGATGACCTATCCTGCACAACCCTTTTAATACTCACCAAATTGTAGGGATGAAATGCCTCCCCAGGCCTTCTGGAAATCTCCATCATGTAAATGCTTGAGGTCTGGAGTACACGGTGAGTGATCAGATACAACCATGTCTATGTTGCCCTGCAGAAGTGCATTCCATAGTGCCTCCTAGTGGTAAAGTTAGGAATTCCACATGGTTATTTAGTTGCCCACATACAGTTGGGTACATACAAGGCAAATAAAATAAAAACACCAAAAGTTTACATGTTTAGGTTTTTTATTCTTTAAATTGGATAATATTTTAAAAAGATTCTAATAAATTTAACAATATCAGTTTCATTCCTTAGTTGTCTTTTCAAGGCTATGCTCTCAGCAGAATCTTTCTACATGATATTTTGTTGTTTTATAATGAAAGGTAGAGAAGGATATGCACTATTTACCTCCTTTATTTCAGTGTGCCAAATACTACCAGTTGGCTTCAGCTAGAACAGTGTAGACTGCTAAAAAAAAAAACGAAGTCAATGGGTCCTGTTGCCATCTGCTAGGATCCGTACTAGTATGAACAGATCGTAGATGCTACTTTACAGTTCTGATGGTGATACATTTTACATTCACCTTTCCTAGTACTACTTTACTGGTACCCACAAAGAAAAATATATACTGGTATCTATTTAATTAAAGATGTGTAAGAAAGGACCACCATACCTTATTGCTATGTCCTCTCACAGGTGGGCAGCACTTGTAATATGTAGCTCCGGGGGGTATGTTTTCAGCGCTGAGGGTCAGGTAATGATGAGTTTGTCTCAACAGTGATAGGTGCCCCTGCTTTTTTTGCCTTTCTGATAATGGGGAGCGATTGTGCCGATGAGAGGTGCACAATGTGGCAGCGGACTCTGAGTAAAAATTTGGAAGAGTCATGTAAGCAGCAGTTTTCTGTAACCCAAACATCTACTAAAATTTGTCATTTTAAGAGAGGATTTTACTCTTCTAAATTGTCTGTTTTTAGTAATACAGTACTAAATTTTCCCTAAAATAACAATTTTAGAGCATTGTTTCTTAGTGTTATGTGGTTCCTTTCTGATTCCTCCTGTGTGATTATATTGACAACTAATTTTACCATTCTCTTTGTCATTGGGGGTGTGTCCCCATATAGTGTGACACTGTACAATCAGTTCTGACAGTGTCACCAGACTTTTCTGGAAACAGATATAACTAAGGCTTCATGCACACAAGCGGGTTGGACTGACCCTCCAGAGTACCAGAGGATCCTCCAGTAGGCCCAAGCTCTGACAGTAATGGACCCTAATAAAACAGGGCCCTTAGGTCCTGTAAATACAGAGGGTGGGCCCTCAGAATGATTTTCTCTGGTGTGCCCAAAAAGACATCAGTCTGATGCTGCACACAAGCAATGTCCACACTTTAGTCTGCAAACAACAGATCCTCAAAATGCAGATCCCTTCCGTGTGCACTCCGTATTTTTCACACACCCATCAATAGAAAGGACTATTCACATCCATATGTACGTGATAATGTTTGAGGACTTGTATGGAGTGTGCTGCTGCGATGAGCCCGCTCAATATGCAGTGGGTGTCTGGCTGTATAGCACAGCAGGCACCAGGCCGCAATGATAGAGAACGGCGATCACTCCGAACCCCATCAATTAACTCCTCAAATGCTGCATTTAACAGCGATCGCGGCATCTGTGATGTTAGGCAGAGGGATGCGGCTCCCTCTGCCTTCTGATCAGAGCCCCCATAGTGAAAAGCACTGGGCTTCGATCAGTTACTATGACAGCCAAGGCCTTCTGAGGACTGCCAGGCCTGTCATAGTAACCTCCTTTCTAAGCTGTGCACAAGGTACAGCTCAGCAGGGAGCGTGTCAAAATCCCATTTACCCTAATAGACTCTATTACAGTGAATGGACAAGGATCAAAAGATCCCAGGTTCTAGCCCTCCTATGGGGACTAGTAGTTATTAAAAGTAAAATTAAAACACAAAAATATTAAAAGTTTAACGCCTTCCTGACTGCCTCTGTAAATATACAGTGCATAAAAAAAAGTTTAAGAAAAGTGGTTTTAAAAATAAAAAATTATAAATTACCGTACTTTTTTTTAAAAAAAAGTGCCATTTCCCCTCATCAAGCCATATAAGAAAATAATAATAAAAAAAATAACATATTAGGTATTGCTGCGTCCGTAATGACCAGCTCTATAAAAACATCACCTTCAGATGAAGACTGTAAAAAAAAGTGTAAAAAACAGCCATTTTTTGTCACCTTACCTTACAAAAAGCGTAATAGCGAGTGATAAAAAAGTACTGTGTACGCCAAAAATGGTACCAATGAAAAACATGAAGTCATCCCACCAAAAATAGACACCTAAAAAAATATGGCTTGCAGAAAACGGTAAAACAGACAAAAACAGTGTTTTTTTTCTAAAAAAATCTTTATTGTGTAAGATTGTAAAAAAGAAAAAAAATTACATATTAGGTATTGCTGCATCTATAACGACCCAGCTATATGAAAATATCACATGAGCTAGCCCCTGTCAGATGAACCCTGTAGAACAAAAATTCAAAACTTGCCTTGGCCTTACAAAAAGCGTAAAAACGAGTGATAAAAAAGTAATCGTACTGACCAGCATAATAAAGGTAACATAATTTTTCCCACATGGTGTTTGTCGCAATATCAAAACCCAAAAAGCAATGGCAGAGTTGCCATCTTTTTCTTATCTTGCTCCCAATATCTAAATAACGAGCGATCAAAAAACTATCAGACCACATAAAGTATAAATATATATTTATTAGCATAAATTCATGATTAAATAGTCCATACATAAAAACAAGTGCAGGGAAAAGGCGACATCCAGAAAGGAGACAAATGGTGACTATCTTCACAAGTAAACAATAATAAAGTGCATATTGCATAATACAAAATTCATCAAATACATATAGTGCAAAGAGTCAATTACCCATCAGGCTCCAGATTGCGACCAAAATGACTTAAAATTGCCTACGCCCGAAAAGTGCGAACTATTAAAATATTTTAAAATATCTCCTATGCGGTCAACGCCGTAACAGAAAAAATAAATAAAAAACTTGCAATTTGCCATTTTTTGACTACCTTGTCCCGACAAAAATTAGGTTAGGACTGTTCTATTATGGTCCAGACGTTCCTAAAATCTGGAATGCACGCGGCTTTTTGGTGTTTTATTTTTTCACGTGGTATCGAGTATCGCAATACTTTTTTTATGGTATCGAAATCGAGTCAAAATTTTGGTATCGTGACAACCCTAGTAGTGTTTTTTTTTATTATACCGTAATTATATGTATTTTAAATTTGGCTCCTAAATTTTTCAGTTTAGGAGCCAATTGCTCCTTGATATTTTTTTAGTCTGGATCCCTGCCCATTATGTGTCTCCTCTGGGATGGCAACAGCCCCGACGCATGTTTCGGCGAAAACTTCGTCTGGGGGTCGCCGAAACACGCGTAGGGGCTGACGCCATCCCAGAGGAGACACATAATGGGTAATTGACTCTTTGCACTATATGTATTTGATTAATTTTTAATTATGCACATGCACTTTATTATTTATAGACACCATTTGTGTCTCCTTTTGTGGATGTCGCCTTTTCCCTGCACTTGTTTTTATGTAATGGACTATTGACCATGAATTATGCTAATAAAATGTATTCAATACTTTATGCGGTCTGGTAGTTTTGATGGGTAGTGGTTTTCTACTATGTAGTTTCCACAAAGTGACTTAAAAAAGTGGATATTGGAAAGTTTCTTAAAAATGTGAAAAATTGCTTTTAAAATTCTAAATCTTCTAATGTCCTAAAAAAATTTAATGTAATTTAGAAAATGATGCAAACATAAAGTAGACATATGTAAATGTTAAATGAAAAACTATTTTAAGAGGTATCACTACCCTTCTTAATTTTGCTTAAAGGACCCATTTGGACCCGGGAAATAAGTATTTCAGTTCAAATAGCCTAAGGCTAATAGATTCCCGTTTCTGGTCTGATTTAAAACGTACATTTATTTCATTTTTATTAAGAATGGTATAGAACGGGAAGAAAGAAAGAAAATTGGTTAAAAATAAAGTGCTGCTGGGCTCTGCGGCTAGGGATAGCGAGATACTTTACCAACAGACAGTACCTCTATATCTATATCTATCAGTATCTAGGGATTGAATGTTTTTTCAGCTCTCAGCTTTCTGACTATTGTCCTGTAAGCATTGAGATTTTTAATCTATATCCCTATATATTATAGTTGGAGGTGCGCTATGTTTAATATTATTTGCCTGTCTCTAAAATCACTGGTGTTTTGCCTCTAATTAGATTCACCCGGCCGCTTTGTGTACCGCGACTGAGTGTCTGCAGCGCACATGGTGACATATGTTAGATTTTAAAAAATTGGCTCTGTCAAGGAAGGAAAAAATGCTGTGTTATATTACCCTCCCTTTCCCAATTTTACATATAAAAATAAATAGACAATGAAAAAATAAACATAAGGGGTATCACGGCGTCCGATAATGTCTGAACTATTAAAATATTAAAATAATTGTTATGTGCGGTGTACGCTGTAACGGAAAAAAAATAAAAAACACGATTCACCATTTTTTTTGTCACCTTGTCCCCACCCAAAATTGAATAACAGTGATCAAGTCATATATACTACAAAAATTGTACCAATTAAAACTAGAGTTCATTCTGCAAAAAACAAGCCCCCATACAGCTCATTGGATGGAAATTTAAAAAGGTTTGGCTGTCAGAAAATGGCAATGCAAAGAAATTTTTTATTTTTAAAAGGTTTTTATTTTTTAAAAGTAGTAAAACACTATAAAAACTATGCAAATCTGGTATCACTGTAATCATATTGGCCTGCAGAATAAGGATATCATGTCATTTTTTAGCACACATTGAACACCGTAATGTCAAAACCCAATAAACCTTGGTGGAATTTTGTTTGGTTTGGTTTTTTTATTTCACCCCACAAAGAATTTTTTTCCTGTTTTCCAACACAAGACATGATAAATTCAATAGTGCCATTAAAAATACAACTTGTCCCACAGAAAATAGGCCTTATGTGGCTATGTGAAAGAAAAATCAAAAAAGTTTATGGCTCTTAGAATGTGGGGAGGAAAAAAAAAAGAAAATGCAAAAATGAAAAAGAGCTTGATCTTGAAGTGGTTAACATACCATAACATACCTTTATTTCTTATGTGTTGGTTCAGAAACAGAAAATCAGTCTCTTGACTTTATTAAAGTACGGTATTTACCACATACTAACTTGTACTGTAGGCAGAGATCAGCCACCATCTCAACCGCAGCAACTTCCATGTGATCTGGACGTGAGGTCAAAAACATTTCATACTGCGTAGGATCTAAAAAGATGAATAGATTTAACGTTAAGGGCTTGTTCACATCACCGTTATGGCTTTCCGTTATAACATGGTTATAACGAAAAACAACGGAATCCATAAGACGGAAATCAAAACTGAAACCTTTAGAGGTATTCCGTTTTGATCCATCATAATAGAAGTATATGGGCAAGCATAACGCATCTGTCTGGTTTCTGTTATGCTGGACGGGGTAACACAAGTAGATGGGATCAATACAAGTTGGCAGGGTCAGCAATAACATAGTGCAGCACAGAATATCATCCCAAAGATCCAAATACCACAGTGCAGCACAAAATACCTCCCCCGAAGCTTCTCCCTCTGTGGTGGCCATCAATAGCTGCCATGTTCTGTCCTCCTCCAATTTTTTCTAATTAAGATATGGAGCAGGGGGCTTAGGAGGTGAGATGTGGGCCATAACACCAAGACCCCCCTACCTTTAGCATGCTGCCTGGACTTCCTCTAATAATGACCCCTATAGTTCCCCCAGTAGTATGTACCAGGCCAGCGGCAGTGAGGAGGGCTCAGGTGGCCCCTTGGGTATTGGCCCACCGGAAAAATTTCCTATAGGGTCTATGGCCAGTCCAACCTTGGCTATGCTATGGATACAGTGGCTGTGTGTATTATCACTGTAGTTAGTTATTCTATCTATCTATCTATCTATCTATCTATCTATCTATCTATCTATAGAGAAGGAAAAAATCCAAGGCAGCACACAAGTAATCCGTGAAAAAAAAGGGTGTTTATTGACCCATGTGGACAGCAACGTTTCAGCTCTCTCAATGGAGCCTTTGTCAAGCCAAGGCTGACAAAGGCTCCATTGAGAGAGCTGAAACGTTGCTGTCCACATGGGTCAATAAACACCCTTTTTTTTCACGGATTACTTGTGTGCTGCCTTGGATTTTTTCCTTCTTTATATCTCATTTGGACCAGGTCCGTGGCCCTTTTCAAGGTATTGCACCTGCTCATACTTTGTGTGCTGCTCTTCTATTTTTTACTTTATATTATCTATCTATCTATCTACTTTATCTATCTAATATCTATCTACTGTATCTATCTATCTATCTATCTATCTATCTATCTGTCTAATATCTATCTTTTCTATCTATCTATCTATCTATCTATCTATCTATCTATCTATCTCATATCTATCTGTCTAATATCTATCTTTTCTATCTATCTATCTATCTATCTCATATCTATCTGTCTAATATCTATCTTTTCTATCTATCTATCTATCTATCTATCTATCTATCTCATATCTATCTGTCTAATATCTTTTGATCTGTCTGTCTACACAAAATGTGTATCTTACAAGAACGTTGTGTGCTGTGTTTTTGTATTAGAGGTAATAAAACGTGAACCCACCCAAACACTTATCCATCGGTTTTCTTTCCCGTTACTAGTTACTGTGCTGTTTATGGATTTGGTAGTAGATTTTTCATTTTAGTTGTATGTGTATGTTTTAATGTATTTTTTCTTGTGGATTTATTTGTTTTTAACAATGATAACTCCTTACCTCCAGTGACTGGGACACTTTTTGTATCTTCAAGTTCAGCATGAAACTGTAAAAACAAGAGATATATTCTAAAAGGAAATGTCTCACCAAAAATGTTATCTGCCAGTTAAAACCAGATAGTGACACATCTCCTTTTTTTACTAATCAGTTTTTACTTTTTGATTGTAGATTTCTTTATTCCATTTCCTGAACATGATTATGGGGGGCGGCCATCTTGCCTGAGCTGTTTAACAACATTTAGAAAGCATTAAGAAAATTCCTTTACAGCAGCCCCATGGGCCATAGACACAATGGTCAGGAGGGGACCTCAGTGACGTCTATGGATGAGTTTTCTAGGCATGTCCTGTGACCTGTGCAGAGGTCATTGTACAAGGAAGGACTAGATAAGATCTGACAATCACCTATTGTGAATGGTGGATCCTGTCTTATCTGTACACAGAGGTGATATCATTACAGGCAGGATTAGAAAGATAGATAAGCAGATATCTGCAGTAAAGTGATCTGTACAGACCAAGAAATGGCCCCTGTTATTAGGCTTAGTGGCCCGTGCGAAAATTGCAAGATTTATGGGGTTTGTTTACATATAGATATTTACATGGAAAATTAAAAATATCATCAAATATTCTAAAAACATGATTTAAACAATGAATTATTTTCTGCCTTTGGTCCATTTCTGTTTCAGACTATTAAAGATCACCTAGGAAAAGCACCCATAAGTCTAAAAATAGAGAGTATGACATCCTAAACCCTTGGATAAAACATAGTTTGATAAAGTTCTATGGACTTAATAAAGACGTTGAAGGTGTCGCATGAGAAAAGATGGATGTTGTCCATGCAGCTCTGTGGTCCTTTTTGCCTATTCAGAAGCCCTAAGTTAAAGGAGTCTATCTATCACCATACCTAGTTACCTTTAGGGTAGGTTCACACTTGGCACTATCACTGAAAACAACTACCTAAAACGTAACTTTTATTAAAGATCATTAAATACAGGTCCCTAACAGGGGACCGATTATTACATGGACAAACACAGAGCTGTTGAGGACCAGGCAGAGGACTAATGCTGATGGATAGAGGTAGGGGCAGGACGTTTGGATCCCTAATGTCTGTCCCTAAAGTGTCCCTCAAAATATCCTCAGCCCAGAGATGCACCTGGATGGTAGGAGGACTCTGTCCACGTGCCTCGACTACCTGTCCTTATAACGCCCTAGCTAAAGGTAAATTAACCCATACATATACCTGGGTCCTCGTATACACTAATTACTACATACATCAAACACTTGGTATTATATTACTTGTCCCGACGCGTTTTTATGCACTTATATACAGTAGCACTTCACAGACATTAGCTTCAAGCTAACAATCCCTATCAGAATATCTTTGGAGTGTGGGAGGAAACCCACACAAACACAGGGAGAACATACAAACTCCATGCAGATGTTGTCTATGGTCAGATTTGAACCCAGGGACCCCCAGAGCTGCAAGGAACCAGTGCTAACCTCTGAGCCACCCTGCATGGTATTTACTTGCACTGACCTAATACTTACTCCTATGTATAACCAACAGAGAAAAGCATCAAAACTAAGGGCTCATGCACACAAACGTATTTTCTTTCCGTGTCCGTTTTTTTGCGATCGTATACGAAACCATTCATTTCAATGGTCCGCAAATAAAACTGAAGTTATTTCCGTGTGCATTCCGTTTCCATTTGTCCGTATTTCCATTCCGCCAAAAAATAGAACATGTCCTATTTTAGTCCGCATTACGGACAAGGATAGGACTGTTCTATTAGGGGCCAGCTGTTACGTTCCGCAAAATACGGAATGCACACGACGTCATCTGTATTTTTTGCGAATCCGTTTTTTTGCAGACCGCAAAAATATATACGGTCGTGTAGATGAGCCCTAAGACACGTTAGCTTTACACATGGAGAGATACTTTTGTAAGCCAGGCCATAACCTGGTGTACTAACCAGTAAAACACTTCTGGTCCCCTGAAGTTCAGACATAGCTGAGTGTAGATCCATTAATCTGACATGAGGGAATTCTGGAACCCACTGTTTATAAGGAAGCACTTAAACCTGCAACTCCAGCCTGTAACATAGGTATCAGCTCCACCTTTAACAGAAGGTAAATTAAGGTAAAATTAAATTAAGATAAAAATAGTAAAAAAGTAGTATCTAACATACTGCAGCATACTTACAAAGGAAAAATGACCTTTAAATAATAAATAATTGTTGAATCGCTCGGGTTAGTTTTTACCTGTGAAGTTTTTTTTAAAGTTTCATCAGAATCCACATACCAGTAATATCCTGAGATATTCCCTGACCTGCAAAACTAACGGGTCATTTATCACACTGGTGTAAAGTAGAACTTTACAGCTCCTTTGAAAATGAAAGGGGGAATCTGATTGGTCGCTATGGACCAGGAGGACAGTTCTACTTTACACCAGTTTGATAAATCTCCCCCTAACTGCTCACAAAACATTGCTGTAAGGCCTCATGCACAAGGACATAAGTGTTTTGCGGTCTGCAAATTGCGGAGCCACAAAACTCGGATCCCGTTGTGAGCATGCCATCTTTTTTTTTCTCTCCTATTCTTGTCCGCAAAAATGGAAAAACTGACAAGAATAGGACATGTTCTTTTTTTTTTTTGTGGGGCCATTTAATGATTTACGGATGCGACAGCACAGAGGTTTATTTTGTGGCTTGAGATGAAAAAAATAAATGCGGATCAGATGCGGACCGAAAATACGGCGGTGGGCATAAAGCCTAAGGCTACCTGCACACGGGTGTAGGCTGTCTTGCAGAAATTACGCACTAAATCCACACCAAAAACCGCATGTGTTACTCATGGTTTTGCTGCAGATCTGACTTGAAAAGGGTGAAATCTGCACAAAAAATTTACATGTTGTGGATTTCAAAATCCACACAGCAGGTCAATTTCCATACGAAAAAAAAAAGTTTGTGAAATCTCATACACTTTGCTGGTAATGTACTACGCTGCGATTTTTCTGCATGAGAATGCTTATGGGAATAAACACCCGTAATCTGCAACATGTGCATGTACCCTAAGGGTCCATATGGTGGGCAATGCTACATATATGATTCCTATACAGCATCAGTAAGCACAATTTGTTGGAACAATCACATTATTTTCCTTGGGATTTTCAAGTTGGTGCCCACACTGAAGACATTAAAATGCCCGGCTTTTCAGGGTCACTTAACAAAGGAATCCATCTAATTAAAAATAAAAATTTGATGGGAATTTAAAGTGAACCTGTCATCAACTTTATGCTGACCTCACTGAGGGCAGCATAGAATAGTGACAGAAATGCTCAGCGGTGTGTGACTCATGAGCTAAAAGTAAGTGGTTGCTGAGAACCAGCATCATAATCATTGCAGCCCAGGCCTGGAAAAGAGTCACATCCACCTGAGAAGAGTCCTGGTTATTCATAATCTCCTGCTCTCTCACCCATCTGCTGATGATTGGCAGTTCTCTCCTAGAGAGAAAGGGAGAAAACTAGGTAGAAGACGGTCATCAGCAGGAGAGCAGGACTTCATGAATAACCAGGACTCTTCTCAGGTGGCCGGGACTCTTTTCCAGGCTCAGTCTGCAATGATTGTGATGTTGGTTCTTGGCAACCACTTATAAATGAAAGACCGCTGAAATCAACTCGCCTGTCTCTACGTCATGCTGCCGTTAGTATGGGCAGCATGAAGTTGATGACAGGTTCCCTTTAAAGACTAAAGAAAAATATAGATCAGACAATAAATGCATTAATTATTACAGAATGTTTGGACCTATTTAAAAAAAACTGGTATTCAAGGAAGGACCTCCACATTAAAAGCTTAGCACTACTTTTATGCCATTACATTGTGAATGGTATGGTCCTACATAATAGTCTCTAAACATTTTGGAAACCTTTGTAGCCATTTTCTAATTGATTTAGAGGTTTTGTGGCTAAAATGTAATATTTTATTAAAAATGTTGCTTTGGCTTACAATATATAGCAACTGCAAAATGCTGTTCTGTGATAAATCCATCAGGCTTGCTGTCTGACAGTTCAATTTCCAGCCTCTCTTCTAAATGATCTTCTAAGGCCTCATGCACACGACCGTTGTGTGCATCCGTGGCCGTTGTGCCGTTTTCCGTTTTTTTTCGCGGACCCATTGACTTTCAATGGGTCCGTGGAAAAATCGGAAAATGCACCGTTTTGCAGCCAAGACCGTGATCCGTGTATCCTGTCCGTCCAAAAAATATGACCTGTCCTATTTTTTTGACGGACAACGGTTCACGGACCCATTCAAGTCAATGGGTCCGTGAAAGAACACGGATGCACACAAGATTGGCATCCGTGTCCGTGATCCGTGGCCGTAGGTTACTTTCATACAGACGGATCCAAAGATCCGTCTGCATAAAAGCTTTTTCAGATCTAAGTTTTCACTTCGTGAAAACTCAGATCCGACAGTATATTCTAACACAGAAGCGTTCCCATGGTGATGGGGACGCTTCGAGTTAGAATACACTACAAACTGTGTACAAGACTGCCCCCTGCTGCCTGGCAGCACCCGATCTCTTACAGGGGGCCGTGATCAGCACAATTAACCCCTTCAGGTGCGGCACCTGAAGGGGTTAATTGTACTATCATATCCACCTGTAAGAGATCAGGGCTGCCAGGCAGCAGGGGGCAGACCCCCCCCCCTCCCCAGTTTGAATATCATTGGTGGCCAGTGCGGCCCCCCCCCCTCTATTGTAATAATAGGTTGGTGGCCAGTGCGGCCCCCACCCCCCCTCTATTGTAATAATTCGTTGGTGGCACAGTGTGCGCCCCCCTCCCTCCCTCTATTGTATTAATTCGTTGGTGGCACAGTGTGCGCCCCCCATCGGCCCCCCCCTCCCTCTATAGCATTAACAACATTGGTGGCCAGTGTGCGGCCTCCCATCTCTCCCCCCCCCATCATTGGTGGCAGCGGAGTTCCGATCGGAGTCCCAGTTTAATCACTGGGGCTCCAATCGGTAACCATGGCAACCAGGACGCTACTACAGTCCTGGTTGCCATGGTTACTTAGCAATAGTACAATAGTAGAAGATTCATACTTACCTGCTGCTGGCTGCTGCTATCTCTGCGTCCGGCCGGGAGCTCCTCCTACTGGTAAGTGACAGGTCTGTGCGGCGCATTGCTAAATGAACTGTCACTTACCAGTAGGAGGAGCTCCCGGCCGGACACGAACATCGCAGCTCCCAGGTAAGTATGAATCTTTTACTATTGTACTATTGCTAGTAACCCGCTGCCACCAATGATCGGGGGGGGGGGGGGAGATGGGAGGCCGCACACTGGCCACCAATGTTGTTAATGCTATAGAGGGAGGGGGGGGCGATGGGGGGCGCACACTGTGCCACCAACGATTTATTACAATAGAGGGAGGAAGGGGGGGGGGGGGGGCGCACACTGTGCCACCAACGAATTATTACAATAGAGGGAGGAAGGGGGGGGGGCGCACACTGTGCCACCAACGATTTATTACAATAGAGGGAGGAAGGGGGGGGGCCGCACTGGCCACCAATGATATTCAAACTGGGGGGGGGGGGGGTCTGCCCCCTGCTGCCTGGCAGCCCTGATCTCTTACAGGGGGATATGATAGTACAATTAACCCCTTCAGGTGCGGCACCTGAGGGGTTAATTGTGCTGATCACGGCCCCCTGTAAGAGATCGGATGCTGCTAGGCAGCAGGGGGCAGCCATGTACACAGTTTGTAGTATATTCTAACTAGAAGAGTCCCCATCACCATGGGAACGCCTCTGTGTTAGAATATACTGTCGGAAATGAGGTTTCACGATCTAACTCATATCCGACAGTATATTCTAACATAGAGGCGTTCCCATGGTGATGGGGACGCTTCAAGTTAAAATATACCATCGGATTGGAGAAAACTCTGATCCGATGGTATAAAAGGGACTCCAGACTTTACATTGAAAGTCAATGGGGACGGATCCGTTTGAAATGGCACCATATTGTGTCAACGTCAAACGGATCCGTCCCCATTGACTTGCATTGTAATTCAGGACGGATCCGTTTGGCTCCGCACGGCCAGGTGGACACCAAAACGACTTTTTTTTCATGTCCGTGGATCCTCCAAAAATCAAGGAAGACCCACGGACGAAAAAACGGTCACTGGTCACGGACCTACGGACCCCGTTTTTGCGGACCGTGAAAAAAAACGTCCGTGTGCATGAGGCCTAAGGCTACTTTCACACAAGCGTTTTTCTTTTCCGGCATAGAGTTCCGTCCTAGGGGCTCTATATCGGAAAAGAACTGATCAGTTTTATCCCCATGCATTCTGAATGGAGAGTAATCCGTTCAGGATGCATCAGGATGTCTTCAGTTCAGTAATTTTGACTGATCAGGCAAAAGAGAAAACCGTGCATGCGCAGACCTTTAAAAATGAGGAAAATAAATAAATACCGGATCCGTTTTGCCTGATGACATCGGAAAAACTGATCTGGTATTGCAATGCATTTTTCTGACTGATCAGGCATTTTTCAGACTGAAAAATGCCTGATCAGTCAGAAAAAATGAAATGCGTTTTCATACGGTTTGCCTGATCAGGCAGGCAGTTCAGGCAACGGAACTGCTTGCCGGAATCAAACAACGCAAGTGTGAAAGTACCCTAAGGCTACTTTCATACTTGCGGCAGTGTGATCCTGCCGGATCCGCCGATTTGGATGTGACTGAAAGCATTTGTGAGACGGATCCGGATGCAGATCCGTCTCACAAATGCATTGCAAGAACGGATCCGTCTTGTATTTTTTTTCACATTTTTACCGGTCTGCGCATGCGCAGGCCGGAAGGACAGATCCGGCATTCCGGCACTAATACATTCCTATGGGGAAAAATGCCGGATCCGGCATTCGGGCAAGTCTTCAGTTTTTTTTGCCGGAGATAAACCCGTAGCATGCTACGGTTTTCTCTTTTGCCTGATCAGTCAAAACGACTGAACTGAAGACATCCTGATGCATCCTGAACGGATTACTCTCCATTCAGAATGCATGGGGATATGCCTGATCAGTTCTTTTCCGGTATAGAGCCCCTGTGACGGAACTCTATACCGGAAAAGAAAAACGCTATTGTGAAAGTACCCTAAGGGCTCTTTCACACTTGCGTTCTTGTCTTCCGGCATAGAGTTCCGTCGTCGGGGCTCTATGCCGGAAGAATCCTGATCAGGATTATCCTAATGCATTCTGAATGGAGAGAAATCCGTTCAGGATGCATCAGGATGTCTTCAGTTCTGGAACGGAACACTTGCCGCAAGGCCGGATCCGGAATTAATGCCCATTGAAAGGCATTGATCCAGATCTGGCCTTAAGCTAAACGTCGTTTCGGCGCATTGCCGGACCCGACGTTTAGCTTTTTCTGAATGGTTACCATGGCTGCCGGGACGCTAAAGTCCTGGCAGCCATGGTAAAGTGTAGCGGGGAGCGGGGGAGCAGTATACTTACCGTCCGTGCGGCTCCCCGGGCGCTCCAGAGTGACGTCAGGGCGCCCCAAGCGCATGGATCATGTGATCGCATGGATCACGTCATCCATGCGCATGGGGCACTCTGACGTCATTCTGGAGCGCCCCGGGAGCCGCACGGACTGTAAGTATGCCGCTCCCCCGCTCCCCGCTCTTACTATGGCAACCAGGACTTTAATAGCGTCCTGGCTGCCATAGTAACACTGAAAGCATTTGGAAGACGGTTCCGTCTTCAAATGCTTTCAGTACACTTGCGTTTTTCCGGATCCGGAGTGTAATTCCGGCAAGTGGAGTACACGCCGAATCCGGACAACGCAAGTGTGAAAGAGGCCTAAGCTGAATTTATGAGCATCAAAGTTTACAGCCAGTCAGGAGAAATGAGAAGGTCTGAAGACCAAGCAATCAAACAGCCAGTCTGACTGATATATCGCAGAAGAGCATTTTGCAGCTGCTGTGTACTGTGAAACATGGAAGCTGCAGAAGGTAATGATTTTAATAATAAAACTTTTGAACAAGAAAACGCTTTTTAGCCCCAAATACATGTAAGGCCTCATGTACATGACCGTGCCGTTTTATGCGGTCCGCAAAGCCGCCCGTGTGCCTTACGCAATTTGCGGAGCGGAACGGGTGGCCCATTGTAGACATGCCTATTGTTGTCCGCAAAACGGACAAGAATAGGACATGCTATATTTTTTTTGCAGGGCCACGGAACGGTGCAACGGATGCGGACAGCACAAGGAGTGCTGTCCGCATCTTTTGCGGCCCCATTAAAGTGAATAGGTCCTCACCCGAGCCGCAAAAACTGCGGCTCGGATGTGGACCATAACTACGGTCGTGTACATGAGGCCTAAATCAATAAAATAGGTGCTCTTAGCTTTTAAACAAAAATAAGGAAATTTCCATAACTATAATAGTTTTGCAGCAAGGAAATGGGAGTCATCTTTTTTTATGCCGTCACCAATATTAAACACCTGGATAACCCCTTTAATTTATGCCGAGGCGCATGCTTTGTCATACTGTATATTAAGTGCATCTTCTGGCGGTCTGTGCACCTAGATTGAAATCAATGCTGGTTAATAGCTGATGTAGATTTAGGTCATCATTTATTCTAGAAAACTGGTGTAAATTATGATAATTGTGTTGGGGTCGATGGCCTCACCCACACCTTGCTCCCTTTTCAGAAATTGGCGAGGGTGGCATAGATTTAAGTGCAATGGCGTTTAAAAAGCCCAAAACCCAGGGTTTGTGTCTTTTTTATGCCTGAAAGGTGTCTTACGTGGATACCTGATTATGAGGAATGACTCCTCCCCAAAATGCCACATCCACATAGCATTGTCCTCGGGCAGCCTGAAGTTTGGTGTGGAAATTGCTCACAGTTGTGGTAGGTGGAAGACTGTTCCTGCCAATACAGAAAAATATGTTAGATCTGTGGAGGTGTAGAAATGATGTTCCCCAATAAGCTCTCGTTTTAACCTAGATGTAACCTCAGCCTTTAACTGACTCAAAGCAGGGTCCGGTCCCTACTATACATTAATGGGAATCTGTCAGCGTCCTCCCGATCCATCTGTCTGCATTGACACATAGCTGTAGTTCACCTGATTAAATCTCTGTTTTTCTTTTGTTGATGTTTTTGTTAATATGCAAATTAGGGCTTTAGTGCAATGAAGGTGTCACCATTGTTCTTGTTGCTCTACTCCTTTCTGTGGTCAGCCCCTCCCTCCCTCCTTTGTCACTGTATGGTCCTATCAATCAAAGCAGCGAGGGAGGAACTGGTCACGGAAAAATGCAGAGCTTGGGTGCAATGAAAGCAATGGTAACGCTCTTGTTGCACCAAATGTCAAATTTGCATATTAGGAAAAAGAGGCTTAACTGAGGAACAGCCTTAGATAAAAAAAAAAAAAAAAAAAAAAAAAAAAAGCGCTAATGTGGTGAACGGCGGCTACATGTCTATGCAAACATAGACTGCAGCCAGCTTATGGGCTGTAGTAGCCATCATCATTAAAGGAGTTGTCTCACCTGAGACATTGGTGGCATATTTGCTAATAACCTAGTGTTTGATTGCATTCTGAAGCTGACGGACTCTGCAGTTTCCTCTTTGTCCTCTCTTTGGGGTACCACCTGCTGCTATGTATGTTTACATGTTTTTATATATTATATGAATTGAATAAAGTATATTTTTATTACGATTAATGAAAGTATCATAGTTATTTTTTTTTTGGGTGGGATTTTGTCTAAATGGATGTTGATTCCTCCAGCTTGCGTTTTCAATAACGCACAAGTTGTATTACAGACAAAATAGTGCAACATGCTGACTTATTTTATCCAGATTATTAGAATCTGTGACGGAGGTGCCTAAGGGAACCAAGCCTTGTAATGATTTATGAAGTGTCTTAATTCTGTCTTGCCAGTAACCTGAATGTCAAGAAAAACATGTTCTGTTTCTCAAAGCACAATGGCGACATTTATTATTGAAAATGGACCTATTGTTTTGCGCAATTTGCCCTAGAAAGCGGGGTTACATGCTTTGCGGGGTCTTTGTGGAATAGAGATGCAACGTTTTTCTCATTTGTGACTTCTTTGCAACTTTAAAAAAAAAGTTGTAAAAAAGTCACAAAGGATATTACAGGTTCCAAAAAGCTGGAATACCCCTTTAGACTGTTCATACACATAAGAACAAACTATTGCTATTTTTTCCAAAAAATCCCATGCATATGCACACTTTGCTTGGCCACACATACATATGTAGTCAATAAGGAAAGGGGAGAAACCTGTCACAAATAATGGGGAGGGGAGGGACACCATAATGACAACAGAAGGGAAAAGACAAAGAACTAGGCCTCAAGGCTAGGGAGAGGGGAAAGGTCACCTCCTAGGAAACTCCTAGGACTGGCCCTGACTCCTGTCAGTAGGTATAGACCCTGAAGGTGGGAAAATACATACGCCGGAACCTAAACCCTAGGAGCCCTGAAATGCCCTAGAGGTGGTGACATGGAATGAAACTACTGGTTCCTTCCCAGGTGAACGAACCAGAGTCTCCCTGAGGCCTAGTAACAACAAGCAGAAGGGAACAACCAAATACAAAGAGCAGTACAACTTATCTTATAGAAAATGGATAAGCAGGAACACAGGTAAGGTCCACACACCAACTCTTCCAAATCAAAGCAGAGAATATCAACTGCATGGTATGAAGTGTGAGACCATACTAAATAGGGAAGCAGTAATGAGCACAAGCTGCACCTGACAAGAGGTGGTCATTACCAAACCACAACACTGAGAATCAAAAGACTGTCAGTTAACCTCACGTGCAGACAGTCTCTCCAATCTTCTAACCTCTGTCACAGAAGGTACCGTGACAAAACCTGATGCTATACACCGGTGGCAGCACTGGTGTATCAGAACAAACGGATGGGGCATCCCCTGACATCAGCCATCAGGTGAGAGTCGAGAGATCCAGTATGCCTTTGATAGTCAGCTAAACATGCCAAAATTGTCGGGTTCGGCTAACAGATCTAATGTTTATGGTTACCTATAGTTTTGTTGCATGACTGGTGAGAAATCAAAGTATCAGTGATGTAAAAATATATATTTTTACAGTAAAAAAAAAAAGGGAACATAAGTGTATAGATAGTTCTACGTAGATTGTAGATAGGACTGAGCTGTCTGCAATCTAGGTAGACCTATCAACGTAGAATTTGTAGAGATACATGTTGCAAGACAATCTCTGTTGTAGAAATAAAACTGCCAGGGAAAGTCGTGTACCTATCAAAGGTCCAGGGCACACAACCCAGGGGACCATGAAAGGGGACAAAACGGAAGCGTTTTCCTCCGGTATTGAGATCCTCTGCTGGATCTCATTACCGGAAAGGAAAAACGCAGATGTAAAAGTAGTCTAAGATTTATTTAAGTAAAACTAGAAAACCCATTTTAACTCCTTCTTGAAAATAGACATACTATTACATCCTTTATGGGGGTCTCCCAACCTGTAATAATGACCACTTCTGTTATCAGTGTTTCATGGTACTTTTCTTACAGGGGCATATCCACAATGGTTGTAATTCCTCCAGCAGCGGCTGACTGTGTGGCACTCCTGTAGCCCTCCCAGGCAGTGCGCCCTGGCTCATTGACATGAACGTGTGAATCTATGATGCCAGCCATGACAACAAGTTCCCCAACATCCAGCAGCTGTTCAAGGAAAAGAAAAAGATTGTAAGAATCATTCATTTCAAGGTTTAGTTGTATCTTCAACACAACCATCTCACACCCTAATATTACAGAGTCCCTGGTAAAAAGTGCCATTTTATTGATTAATACGGCACCCTAAATTTTATGGTCCATCAGTGTACCAGAGGACTCCATGGTAAGCCCAAGCCCCGACACATTAATGGGCCCTTAATACAACAGATCCATAAGAAGACAGACAAATTTAGAGTTGATTTTGGAGCCCATGACTTGGTACCAGGGTCTATTTCTGAGTTGATTTACTATTAGACCTTGTTCTTAGATACAAACTGAAAAGAATGGCGTGGTATTAAACAAGCAGGACGTGCTCAAACCCACATGCAGTTGTGCATCTATATAGGGGAGCAGATCCTGCACTTGTGGCCCGTTACTAATGACGATCCCCAGCAAAAATGCATACAGTGGAGGATGACCGCAGCAAACCACAAGTACCACAATAGACATCCTACACAAGATAGCAATTATGTGGATGTGATAATCAATATAACAATATAACAAAATAATAGCAAAGACAGGTGCACTCTATGGTCTTACTAAACCCTCAAACTGATTTTAAAATTGAGAGATTAGCCAACATATCCTACGGTGTAGGACATGTCTGAGCCCGAGCACCGCGCCAAGGTTTCTCAAGTAGCTCGGGGACCTAACACTCACCTACCTGCGCCGTATGGGCACTACCAGGAGCCAGTGGGCAAATTTCAGGAGCATGAGGCCGACTCACAAACAACTCACCAGTTACCTCCAGCATGTGACCATGCTTGCAATGGGAGGAGGGAGGAGTCTGCGAGTCCCACTCAAGACTGGCTGATATGCTCCTGTAATTTGCCCACTGGCTCCTGGTATAGCCCATACGGCTCAGGTAGGTGAGTGTTAGGTCCCCGAGCTACTTGAGAAACCTTGGCGCGGTGCTCGGGCTCAGACATGTCCTACACCGTAGGATATGTTGGCTAATCTCTCAATTTTAAAATCAGTTTGAGGGTTTAGTAAGACCGCAGAGTGCACCTGTCTTTGCTATTATTTTGTCATATTGTTATATTGATTATCACATCCACATAATTGCTATCTTGTGTAGGATGTCTATTGTGGTACTTGTGGTTCGCTGCGGTCATCCTCCACTGTATGCATTTTTGCTGGGGATCGTTATTAGCAACGGGCCACAAGTGCAGGATCTGCTCCCCTATATATATGCACAACTGCATGTGGGTTTGAGCACTTCCTGCTTGTTTAATACCACGCCATTCTTTTCAGTTTGTATATATAGAGATTTCTGGAGGTGTATAAACTCCAATTTAAATGTGCCTGCTTTCCATCTACAGGCAATATTTAGGTGCACCTGTGAGGCCTGGGCCTTATCAGCCAGTCTTGAGTGGGACTCGCAGACTCCTCCCTCATCCCACTGCAAGCATGGTTACATGCTGGAGGTAACTGGTGAGGTGTCTGTGAGTCGGCCTCATGCTCCTGTAATTTGCCCACTGGCTCCTGGTATAGTCCATACGGCTCAGGTAGGTGAGTGTTAGGTCCCTGAGCTACTTGAGAAACCTTGGCGCGGTGCTCGGGCTCAGACATGTCCTACACCGTAGGATATGTTGGCTAATCTCTCAATTTTAAAATCAGTTTGAGGGTTTAGTAAGACCGCAGAGTGCACCTGTCTTTGCTATTATTTAGTTATATTGTTACCTTGTTCTTAGACCTTATTATTGAAATGTACTTATAACAACTAGTTTACGATTAAATTAAAGTTAATATGCTTCCGTATAGTTGGAGAATGCACCTTCAGAATCATTTCCACTGGTAAGCCCAAGGAACCCCAGCGGGACACCGACTTCACTACTTCCGTACTGTATTTCCCTCCTGTACTGTCGGCCCAGTACCACTCTAGCTTTGAGCACTGCAGATGAATTCAGTTTGACCGTCTGGGTTCTGGGAAACATGGTATGCTCATAGCGACCAGTCTGACTCGTATTAGGCCTCAGCTCAAGGGAAAATTGCTACTTATATCTGACTCAGATTAGTCCTCAGCTCAAGGGAAAATTGCTACTTAAAGGGGTTGTTTTGGGGCTCCTCTCCATTAGTCATAGCAGATAGTCAAATAAAGTGCCTGGAAAAACAGTTTGTTATTTTATCGTTGCTTCTTCATGTGTAAAACAAAACCAACAACATTATTACATCCCTCTCAACAGTTTAATCTCAAAAACATGAAATTAGTCTGGATGCTGTATCAGCCATTACAGCAGTCGGGCCTCATTTCCTGGCCTTCCCCAGCTGCAAGCGCAATGCAGTGACGTCATCCCGCCTGCTGCGGTGATTAGGAAAGCGCACAGGCCAGGAGTCATCTATGCGCTCTTCTGTTCAGCTTATTAAAACTAGGGGGGTGTCACTACTGTAAGGGAGCTGCTAGGAGGGCAACACTACTGTAAGAGCGGAACTAATGGGGCAGCACTATTGTAAGGGGGGGGACTAAGGGGACATAACTACTGTGTGGGGGCACTGAGGGGGCATAACTATTGTGTGGGGGCACATAACTACTGTGTGGGGGCACTAAGGAGGCATAACTACTGTGTGGGGGCACTAAGGGGACATAACTACTGTGTGGGGGCACTAAGAGGGTATTCTACTGTGTTTGGGCACTAAGGGGGTGTAGCTACTGTGTGGGGACACTAAGAGGGCATAACTACTGTGTGGAGACACAGCTGCTGTGTGGGGGCACTAAGAGGGTATTCTACTGTGTTTGGGCACTAAGGGGGCATAACTACTCTGTTGGAGCACTAAGAAGAAATAACTAGTGTGTGGGGCATATAGGGCCCGGGCAGCATATTCTAAAGTAAAATCCTGACCCCTCCTCCTTTCTGGTGCTAATACGTTTTTTTTATTTGTATATTTTTTACATGACTGTGGGTGGGGGGGTTCTTTGGTAAGTGTGGGCGGTTTTGAGTTGCCCCGCAGGAATGAGGTTGTGGAGAAGTTGCTTGAGGTGTGTGTATGTTAATCCAGTGATACAATTTTACATGTATGCAAGCTTTTGCATGTAACCTTCAGCTTTTAGGTTACTTCCCCTCTCCTATAGGTACTTCCATTCATTCTGTGCTAATATGGATTCCACTATATATTTGACAGTATGTGACAAATTATTGTATTTCCAAACGTAGTCATCCTGGGTATTGTATTACCTGTGATCCGCTTGACTTTCCCCAAGGTAGAATATTACTGATCTTGCCATCAGTGATGATGATATCAGCAGAAGTTATAGTTTTGTCAATGACCACTCTTTTACTCCGTATAGTGCTCAGCTTGGATCCTAATGTTACATTCATGCTTCCTAGGGCAAAGCAGTAACAGACTGGTTAGTAGCATACAGCTGATCTCTCCCTCCGTAGACCTTACTTACATGGCCTGTATGGGATTTACATCTCCATAGCCTGTAGGTATGTAGGGGGAGATTTATCAAGACCGACACTTTCTGCACTGCTGGAGGATGCTTTTAAATGGCTTGTCATCTATGAGGCGCATCCTCCGGCAGTCTGTGCGCCTAGATAGACATCTATGGTAGCTCGAAGCTGCAGTAGATTTCTGGCTTCATTTGTGCAAGAAAACAAACATACAGTTTGTAAATTTTTAACGCCACTTTTCTGGCTCAAACTAAATGATAAATCTCCCCCATAATGCTTCATGGTAATCATCCATTGTGGCCTTGGTAGTCATGACTTGTATTTCCACCTCCTTTGTACTGTATATTTCTTTACAAATGTATAAATAGTTTATGTATTCTTAGGGCTTTCCACAACACGGGTACGGCAACCATACAGTCGTGTGAATGAGCCCTAAGAACGTTTTTTTTCTGTCTTATAAGTAATATACAGTACAGACCAAAAGTTTGGACACACCTTCTCATTCAAAGAGTTTTCTTTATTTTCATGACTATGAAGGCATCAAAACTATGAATTAACACATGTGGCATTATATACATAACAAACAAGTGTGAAACAACTGAAAATATGTCATATTCTAGGTTCTTCAAAGTAGCCACCTTTTGCTTTGATTACTGCTTTGCACACTCTTGGCATTCTCTTGATGAGCTTCAAAAGGTAGTCCCCTGAAATGGTCAAATAGCCCTTACTTTCAAAGTTTTCCCAATTTTTCGTCTGACTGACTGACATGGCCACTCGTTTTTCTTTACTTAGCTGCTTTTTTCTTGCCATAATACAAATTCTAACAGTCTATTCAGTAGGACTATCAGCTGTGTATCCACCTGACTTCTCCTCAACGCAACTGATGGTCCCAACCCCATTTATAAGGCAAGAAATCCCACTTATTAAACCTGACAGGGCACACCTGTGAAGTGAAAACCATTTCAGGGGACTACCTCTTGAAGCTCATCAAGAGAATGGCAAGAGTGTGCAAAGCGGTAATCAAAGCAAAAGGTGGCTACTGTGCAAAAAAAGCAAAAAAGCAGCTAAGTAAAGAAAAACGAGTGGCCATCATTACTTTAAGAAATGAAGGTCAGTCAGTCAGACAAAAAATTGGGAAAACTTTGAAAGTAAGGGCTATTTGACCATGAAGGAGAGTGATGGGGTGCTGCGCCAGATGACCTGGCCTCCACAGTCACCGGACCTGAACCCAATCGAGATGGTTTGGGGTGAGCTGGACCGCAGAGTGAAGGCAAAAGGGCCAACAAGTGCTAAGCATCTCTGGGAACTCCTTCAAGACTGTTGGAAGACCATTTCAGGGGACTTCCTCTTGAAGCTCATCAAGAGAATGCCAAGAGTGTGCAAAGCAGTAATCAAAGCAAAAGGTGGCTACTTTGAAGAACCTAGAATATTACATATTTTCTGTTGTTTCACACTTGTTTGTTATGTATATAATTCCACATGTGTTAATTCATAGTTTTGATGCCTTCATAGTCATGAAAATAAAGAAAACTCTTTGAATGAGAAGGCGTGTCCAAACTTTTGGTCTGTACTGTATGTATTTGCTTAAAAGGGAGACTGTAAGAAAAAAGATTTTTTTCTGTCAAGCCTCCACTTGCCAAGTGTCTATTCTCTAACACTGAAGTGTCCTGGGATCTCTTCAGAAAACCCAACCACCACCTCCCCACTCTTGATTGACGGCTCTGCTAGTGTTCATCCAGGAGACCACTATAGCCATCACTCAAGAGCAGAAGAGAGGGGTTGGGGAACATTTAGAGCACAGAGACCAGGATACTTCACTGTTAGGAAACGCCCAGTGTATAATAAGGCCTAAACTGGTTTCCTGGTTACCAATCTAATACTGTTAGATGTTTTGCAGGATCAAAATGTCAAGATAAGTAAGGGTACTTTCACACTAGCGTTTTTCTTTGATCAGTTTTATCCTAATGCATTCTGAATGGAGACCATTCCGTTCAGGATGCATCAGTTCAGTCCCTCTTACGTATTTTGGCTGGAGAAAATACCGCAGCATGCTGCAGTTTTCTCTCCGGCCAAAAATTCTGTTTTTTTACCGGAATGCCGGATCCGGCATTAATTTCCATTGAAATGTATTAGTACCGGATCCGGCATTAAGTGTTTTCTGGTCTGCGCATGTGCAGACCTTTAAAAATGCAAAAATAAATAAATACCGGATCCGTTTTTCCAGATGACACCGGAGAGACGGATCCGGTATTGCAAGAACAGATCCGTCTCTGCGCTTGTCATGCGGAGGACGGATCCGGCATTCCGGTATTTTGAATGCCGGATCCAGCACTAATACATTCCTATGGGGAAAAATGCCGGATCCGGCATTCAGGCAAGTCTTCAGTTTTTTTCGCCGGAGATAAAACCGTAGCATGCTACGGTTTTCTCTTTTGCCTGATCAGTCAAAATGACTGAACTGAAAACATCCTGATGCATCCTGAACGGATTACTCTCCATTCAGAATGCATTGGGATATGCCTGATCAGTTCTTTTCCGGTATAGAGCCCCTGTGACGGAACTCTATGCCGGAAAAGAAAAACGCTAGTGTGAAAGTACCCTTAGGCCTCTTTCACACTTGCGTTGTCCGGATCCGGCGTGTACTCCGCTTGCCGGAATTACACTCCGGATCCGGAAAAACGCAAGTGTACTGAAAGCATTTGAAGACGGAACCGCCTTCCAAATGCTTTCAGTGTTACTATGGCACCCAGGACGCTATTAAAGTCCTGGTTGCCGTAGTAGGAGCGGGGAGCGGGGGAGCGGTATACTTACAGTCCGTGCGGCTCCCGGGGCGCTCCAGAATGACGTCAGAGCGCCCCATGCACATGGATGACGTGATCCATGCGATCACGTGATCCATGCGCTTGGGGCTCCCTGACGTCACTCTGGAGCGCCCCGGGAGCCGCACGGACGGTAAGTATACTGTTCCCCCGCTCCCCGCTACACTTTACCATGGCTGCCAGGACTTTAGCATCCCGGCAGCCATGGTAACCATTCAGAAAAAGCTAAATGTCGGCTCCGGCAATGCGCCGAAACAACGTTTAGCTTAAGGCCGGATCCGGATCCATGCCTTTCAATGGGCATTAATTCCGGATCCGGCCTTGCGGCAAGTGTTCCGGATTTTTGGCCGGAGCAAAAAGCGCAGCATGCTGCAGTATTTTCTCCGGCCAAAAAACGTTCCGTTCCGGAACTGAAGACATCCTGATGCATCCTGAACGGATTTCTCTCCATTCGGAAGACAAGAACGCAAGTGTGAAAGAGCCCTTAACTATCGTAATACAGATACTCATTTAAACCTTAACAAACAGTTAATTCTCCTTTGAACATTTTACTCATTGGGTAAGGTTGCAAATAGACTATATGGACACAAGTATTGTGACCACCTCCTTATTGAATTCAGGT
The DNA here is from genome assembly GCF_905171765.1 of Bufo bufo. Lineage (NCBI taxonomy): Eukaryota > Metazoa > Chordata > Amphibia > Anura > Bufonidae > Bufo > Bufo bufo. The sequence goes on along the minus strand of NC_053392.1, from coordinate 132,473,055 downwards.
GTTATATTCAGTAGTGATGAGCGGCAGGGGCAATATTCGAATTTGTGATATTTTGCGAATATTTGGGCAAATATTCGCCATATATTAGAGAATTCGAGAATTCGTTATCTCACTCATTATGTTCGTGATTGCGTAAATCGGCAATTAAAAAATTTGCAATAAAAATGGGCAGTACGAAAATTTGCAATCAACACTACTCCTAAAGTCAAAGATATTGCAGCCTTCTCATTGACCCACAAGCTAGAAGCAGGGAGGGACCATGTGTACTGTTTAAAAAATAATTAGAATATTCAAAATTACGAATATATATCACTATATTCTAAATATTTTCGTGAATTCTCGAAGTGCCGATATTCGCTATGAAAATTCACAATTCTAATATTCGTGATCAACACTAATATTCAGTACCAGATGTATAATATCCAGCCCCTAGCCATGCAGTCTGCCTTTACAGAACACTTGTGAAATTTTGTCTTGTTCTAAATAGCTCACTGAATTCCAGTGTGGTCCTGTATACCACGAATAGAACCAAAAAAGAACGCCTCAATGTACAAACTATTAGTCAGGGCAAGGGATAGGAAACCATATAAACCTATAATGTTGTTAAAGAACAAACAACAAAAGAATGCCCAAAATATTCCAAAATGATAATTTATTTAATTGTAATAAACATATCATGATTTATAAAATATTAGAAATAACAAAAGAAATGAAGAACCAGCAGGAAACCGGATGCCGCAATCCACTGGCCTATGCCGCTGCTACCCACCAAAAGATGGGGGACATGTCAGGTATGCCGATGGTGTATATCAGGGTGATTCCACATGAAGTAGCACTAATGATGCTGCTATTGTAAAGTAGAAAGCATATGGTCATCCCCCTGGTACATAACCACTAGGCAAAGTTCAACTCAAAATGCAGTTAAGGAAAAATAGAGCAGATGCTAGAATCTAGCAATGGAGGGAGAGGTTAAACCCTCAGGAGATAATGCGCAAAACCTTATAATAGAGGAGCCCAGCAAATGACTACAAATAGAAATCAAAGCATACCACAGGACATGATGGGGGGTGAAAACAGCAGGCACAGGTCAGGATCGACCGATTATCGGATTTACCGATATTATCGGCCGAAATTCAGGATTTTCAAAGTTATCGGAATCAGCATCTAACCTTGCCGATATGCCGATAACGAATCGCGAACATGGATCTCGCTGCTATCAACGCGATCAATGTTCCCTCAGCAGCACAGGGGAGAAGGAAGCAGTCCATCCCCCCTGTGCCACTGCTGCCGCTGCCACCAGTGAGAGGGCTATGGCAATTGCGCCACCAATGAAGTGAACTCAGTTATTAATTCAAATATAGGAGGCGGGTGAATCATATAGCTGCACCCGACCTTTATGAGAGGTAGCTGCGATCCGCGGCAGTTAACCCCTGCCGCACCTGAGGGGTTAACTGCCGCGGATCGCAGCTACCTCTTATAGAGGTCAGGTGTCGCTATATTTGAATTATCGGGCAAGTTATCTTCATTGGTGGCAGTGGCAGCTTCTGATCGGAGCCCCAGCAGTGTAAGCCTGGGGCTCCGATCAGTTACCATGGCAGCCAGGACGCTACTGAAGCCCTGGCTGCCATAGTCAGCTCCCTGCTGCTGTGTGTACTATGCACAGGGCAGCAGGGAGAGTGCGAAGTCCTATTCACCCTAATAGAGCTCTATTAGGGTAAATAGGACAAGGGATCAAAAGATCCAGGTTCTAGCCCCTAAGGGGGAAATAGTTATTAAATAAAATTTAAAAAAAACCAAAATAATAAGTATACGGTAAATATTTAATCTTAGATATATAATGGCATCTCTTCATTTAACAACAGATTTGTGTAGGAATTCATTTTTTTTCAAAAATGAAAATGCACAGAATATCGGTATAAATTATCGGCTGAAAGTTCACAGGTTATCGGTATCGGCTCTAAAAAAATCTATATCGGTTGATCCCTAGTCCCGGGTCTCAGACCCCACCAATCAGATACTGATGACCTATCTACAGTCATATGTGACTGATATCAGCCGCTCCTCTTATAATGCTCCACTGCTGATATAACCTTCAGAGACATTACATCACATGTGACTGATATCAGCCGCTCCTCTTATAACGCTCCAACGCTGATATAACCTTCAGAGCCTTTACATGCTATGTGACTGATAGCAGCCGCTCCTCTTATAATGCTCCAACGCTGATATAACCTTCAGAGACATTACATCACATGTGACTGATATCAGCCGCTCCTCTTATAACGCTCCAACGCTGATATAACCTTCAGAGCCTTTACATCCTATGTGACTGATATCAGCCGCTCCTCTTATAACGCTCCAACGCTGATATAACCTTCAGAGACATTACATCCTATGTGACTGATATCAGCCACTCCTCTTATAACGCTCCAGTACTGATATAACCTCCAGAGACATTGCATATTATGTGGGGGTGAGGGGCTGGGAAAATGTGAAATGCCACTGATGGGAGGGAAGAGGGGGACACTGGGAGACATAACTTCTTGCTCTGTATAAAGTATAGGTGAGATAGTTGGTGGGCAAAGGTCTGTGAGGGGCTGGAACAACAGGGGGACACAAGATGTGCAGGGGCAGCAGCTTCAGGACTCTCCTAACTTCCCAGTTCCCTCCCACAGTAACTTACCCCAGTGCTGCTGTGTGGAGTAGTGGGACCAGTGAGAGAAGAGAACTGAACTTTATACTGGAGGCACAGTGACTCAGAGAGAGCAGCGTCTCCATTATCTCCTGCTGCCGCCTCGGCTCCTCTGGCTCCGCCCCCTCCTCACACATGATGGAATATCACACTGCAGAGAAGAGGGGGGAGCTGTCTGCTCATGTGCGGTCGGTGAATTTTTACTTTGGAGAAAGGAACAAGTGCTGCAAGGTATTGTGCTGTCCCTTTCACCAAAGTAAAATGATATGTGTGCCAGTGCTGCAGTCCAGCACCTGATAGCAGCCAGGTGCCTGAAAGTATAGTAACTGCCCTGCTGGTGGCTCTGGCTGTAGTATAAGCAGACAGGCAAGGGGCCCACCGGGCATTTCACCAGCTTCCCGGTGAGCCAGTCCGAGCCTGTATATACGTCCTTCTTTATATACAGTTGTGTTCAAATTAATAGCAGTCAGACATCACTAACCTGATCAATCACTGTTTTTGGTAGAAATTATATTTCTACATGGCAAATAATTTACTAGCAGGTGTAGTAGAGTCATGACATGCATGCTGCTGATTCTGTGCAATCACTTATTGAAAGGGGCATGTTAAAAATAATAGCAGTATGGAGTTCAATGAGTGAGGTCATTCATTCTTTGAAAATCAGGTGGCAATTATTGCCCTTATTTAAGGAAGGAAGGCAGCAGATGTTGTACATGCTGGTTACAGTGCATTTCTCTCTGGGTTGTTCCAGACATTGTTCAGAAGAACAGCGTACCTTGATTAAAAAGTTGATTGTAGAGGGGAAAACATATAAAGAAGTGCAGAAAATGATAGGCTGCTCAGCTAAAATGATCACAAATGCTTTGAAATGGCAACCAAAACCTGAAAGACGTGGAAGAAAGCTAAAAACTACCATTCGAATGGATAGAAGAATAGTCAAAATGGCAAGGACTCAGCCAACAATCAGCTCCAGGAAGATCAAAGAAGGTCTAAAGTTATCTGTGAGTACTGTTACAATTAGAAGATGCCTATGTGAAGCCACGCTATCTGCAAGAAGCCCCCGCAAAGTCCAACTGTTGAAAAAAAGGCATGTGCTGAAGAGGTTACAATTTGCCAAAGAGCACATTGACTGGCCTAAAGAGACATTTTGTGGACTGATGAAAGTAGGATTGTTCTTTTTGGGTCTAGTGGCCGGAGACAGTTTGTCAGATGACCCCCAAACACTGAATTCAAGCCACAGTACACAGTGAAGACAGTGAAGCATGGTGGCACAAGCATCATGATATGGGGATATTTCTCATACTATGGTGTTGGGCCTATTTATCGCATACCAGGGATCATGGATCAGTTTGAATACATCAGAATACTTGAAGAGGTCATGCTGCCTTATGCTGAAGAGGAAATGCCCTTGAAATGGGTGTTCCAACAAGACAACGACCCCAAACACACCAGTAAACGTGCAACATCTTGGTTCCAGACCAACAAGATGGGGTAATGGAGTGGTCAGCCCAATCCCCGGATCTTAATCCAATAGAAAACTTCTGGAATGACATCAAAAATGCAGTTTCTGAAGCAAAACCAAGAAATAGAGAAGAACTGTGGAATGTAGTCCAATCATCCTGGGCTGGAATACCTGTTTACAGGTGCCAGAAGTTGGTTGACCATACAACACAGATGTACAGCAGTTCTCAGAAACAGCGGTTATACAACTAAATATTAGTTAAGTAATTCAAAGGAAAGCAAAATCTTCCAAAAAAATTCTGTTTATATAGTAAATGTTTGAGTTTGTAAAGAAGAATACAAATACTGCTATTTTTTTGAGCAGTCAAATATTCACTTTTCTTCAATTTGTTTAGAGGAACAACACAAATTTGATATATTTTTCTTCATGTTTTGATTTGGAATAGAGAGTTTGTTAGCTAATATAGTGCTATAATCTTTTTTTTTTTTAGTCTAATATTTTTTGCCTCTTCTGAACTTCAGTTTTGGAAAAAATGTACACTATAAAAAAAAAATACTATAGCCCTATATTAGCTAAATTACAATCTATATGTGTATTTTACAAATATTCTCTATATTGCTATAACTTTGTCTTTTAGAATATTACGAATATTCGTAATATTTTAAAAGACTAAGTTATAGCAATATAGCGAATATATTCGTTATTTAGAATATTCGTCTTTTTTTCCCCAATGTGTACTGTTAATTCACCTTGGCATACTGCTCCCCGACAAGCGCCCCCGTCACCACGGAAACGCCTGTGGGTTAGAATATACAATCGGATCTGAGTTTTTATGATCTCAGGGAAAACTCAGATCCGATGATATTTTCTAACCCACAGGCGTTCCCATGGTGATGGGGACGCTTGTCGGGGAGGAGTATGCGAATAACTGTACAGATAGGAAAAAATAATGCGAAAATTCTAAATAACGAATATATTCACTATATTGCTATATATTCGTTTTTTAGAATATTGGTCATTTTATTTTCCATATGAAAACATGATTCCTCTCTGCTTAAGTTGCTTGTGGGCCAATGACTTATTGACCCACAAGAAAGAAGCAGGGAGGAATCATGTTTTCAGATGTTAAAAAATGACGAATATTCGATATAACGAATATATATATATTTGTAATATTCGCAAATTTACGAAGTTGCGATATTTGCGATTAATATTCGCTATTCAAATATTCGAGCTAAACACTACTCAGGAGGAGGAATATTGATATATAGTATAACCAAATATTAAGATATACTTTATGCCGTGTGTATCTCGCTGAGGGAATATAGTCTCAGGAGGTATAGAAAGCACTAAGGTTTTCTGCTGTTGGAAGTTTCTCAGAAAAGCTAATGTTATTCCAGGGTCGTTACTCAATAGTTTGGACAATTAGATATACAAACCCACAGTGCGAGTGTAAGGCCCATTGTATTTCTTATCTGACCATAAATAAGATGGTATGGGAACCATCAAATTGGTTCCACTAAGTCTGGTAAAGATTAGGTAGTATCCTTCCTCATTGATGTAGGTTTCAAAAGTCAAAGGTATAATATGTAGCAAAAATCTGAAGTCTGATTTTGTACAACAGTGCCATCAGGAGGCAGATGGACAATATTCTATTATTTTACCATTTTTTTTATACCATGTCAAGGGTTAAAGGCAGGGGCGTAACTAGAGTTCTATGGGCCCCAGGGCAAACTTTGAATTGGAGCCCCCCTCGCGAGCCTCCGCCCCCCCCCCAGGCTCTGCCCCATAAAAAAAAAATAATACTCTAGTCACTAGAGTAATTTTTATTTATTTTTTAATGTATGGCACACACTGGCTTCATATGAGGGATGGGGGGGAGATGAATGATGATCAGTGGTGCCGTGCGGCAGTGTGTCTGAATTCAGAAAGGGGGGCCCACGCTGGCCATATGAAGGCAGCCAGGGGCAGCAAATAATGAGGGGGCAAAATGAAAATGAAATACTCTGTGGTCAAAAAATAAAAAATATATAGAGGGAATGGGGGCAAAATGAAATATAGTGAGACTATATTTCATTTTGCCCCCGCCCGCTCCCTCTATACATTTCGATTTTTGCCCACAGAGTATTTCATTTTCATTTGCCCCCGGGCTCCTCATTATTTGCTGCCCTATTATAGTCGGTCCGGGCCCTTCTGAATTCAGACACACTGCCTCACAGCACCACTGATCATCATTCATGTCCCCCCTCCATATAAAGCCAGACGCCGGTGTGTGCCATGTATTTTGACCTTTGTCTATATGCCACCCCGTTTCTCCCTATATTTACTTAACTCTTTGCTTACTTTTATGGAGCAATGGCCTGAATGTTTCTCGCTAATTATTGGGGACTTTAATTGTGTAATTAATCCTACCACAGATAGGATCTCCATGGGGAAGGGGGATTGCCATATTTTTCCCTGGGGGTCACCCTTGGCCCGTTTCTGTCAGGAATCCGGCTTTGGGGATGTTTGAGGATGCCTAGGGCAAGGGAGAAGAGTTTATTCTTGCGTAAGCAAATCTGGAAAATCTATGTCCAGGATAGATCTGGCCTTAATAAGTGAAAAATATATGAGATATGCAAAACGGATGAAATATGAGGACAGGTCTCTCTCGGACCATGTACCTCTCTCCCTTGAGCTATGCATGACTGATTACATTTACCGTAGATTAAATACCTATTGGATGTCAGTAATGGATAATCATGAATTAATACAACAGAAAATTGTGCGCTTTTGAGAGATTAATTATAATTCAGCTAAGACCCAAGTAGTATGTGATGCATTCGAGGCCTTTATGAGGGGGATTTTTGTTAGTAATATTTTTAATCTAAGGAAAGGGTAGAGTATTAAGGAGAAGGCGTTAAAAGAAGCAGCGACATCAGCCATGAATGACTTTTCTAGTAACAGTAACTTCTAGAAGTAAATAGAAAAGCTATGCAGAATGCAGTCATATTCTGACTTTTTGCTTGACAAGGCCCAGCAGAGGCTATTTTTCAAGGTTCAGAAATCCTTTACGGAATCAGGTTGCCTGGGAAAACACCTGTCAAGGGTGATTTCCAATCAAGATAAAAATAAAAACAGATAGGTAGCATCCGTCTAATAGATGGTAGAATTGTTAATGATCAAGAGTCCATAAAGGGGATTTATATAAGGCAGATACCAATATTACGGATGAAATGATGGATTCCTATCTGGATGCTATTTCTTTTCCAGTTCTTACAGATATTTAGAGGGAATCGCTTGAGGTAGATTTTTCCCTACAAGAAGTAGAGGCGGCATTAAATGAAATTAAAGCATGCTCCGGTAATTCCTCCCCTGGGTTAGATGGATTTCAATATGAATTCTAATTCTATCGTAGATATAGGGAGGCTATTCTCCCTAGTGTACTGAAGGTATTTGTTCACTCATTAAAAAATTGGACTTTGCCGGAATCAATGACAGAAGCTGTAATAACATTAATATTAAAAAAAAGGTAAGGATCCCTTGGATCTGGGGTCATATAGACCTATATTCTTACTGAATACCGATGTGAAGCTTCTTTCAATGATTCTCACTACAAGACTTTGTAAGGTTGTTTCTTTAATTATACACCCAGACCTGAATGGGTTTATTCCAAATAAGGGTACCCATTATAATCTTCATCGGTTATTTACGAACATTCAGTCTCTGCTCCATCCTGTCCTTGGACGCTTTCAAGTTTGGAGATAGATTTATAGATATGGTTACATTTCTGTATAGATAAATATTAATGGGAGTTTGAGAACGAGTTTTGCTTTGAATAGGGGTACTCGCCAGGGCTGTCTGTCACGGTCCCTCAGGTGACTGATGTCAGGAGATCAAGGAGACTGGGCGTGGAGGAATCTAACAGCCTCCTTGATTTCTCTTGATTCAGTGTTGATAGGGTTAATGACCACTTCCCTTGTCTCAGCTGTTGCTCAATAGTCATCACTTCTACCCTTTATAGTCTGACCCCACCCTTCTGACTATGCGGTAGATTGCTTCATTTGGTTTTAGAAAGAGCTGGAGTGTGGTTCTCCTTGAGTTCCTGCTCATCCTTTTACAACAGAAGCTAAGTGTCTCACTTGTTTGTATTTTGTCTTTTCCCCTTGGTTGTTGTTACTAGGCCTCAGGGAGACGCTTGTTCCTTCATCTTGGAAGGAACGGGTTGTCTCAGCCCTGCCAATATCTTTAGGGCTCCTCAGGGTCTCCAGGGCTTCCAGGTTCCTGTGTATGGAAATTTCTACCTTCAAGGGGTGCCCCATACCCATACTGTTAGGAGTCAGGGCCAGGAGTAGGGTTCTTTAGGTGGTGACCCTTACCTTTCCCTAGCGTTGAGGCCTAGTGGCTTTTCCTTCCCCCCCCCTGGTTGTCGGTGTGGTGTTTACTCCTTTACCTCATCCGTGATATAATCTACCGCCATAAACGCAGTTTTTTTGTTCAACTATGGATGTCTGCACTGGTCGAACAGATGGAGTCTTGGGAGGTAGCAGACCTCCGTGCGATTCAGAAACCACAGGCGGCTGGTTCCGGTGGTGGGTATCAGGCCTGCCCTGAACCGAAGGTGGCTCTCCTGGACAGATTTTCTGAAGGTAGTGACAATTTCATCCAGTTCAGGGAGTCATGTAAATGATAATTACATACTCTTCTGGGAACGAGAGTCAACGTTTGGGTATGATCATTTCTTTGCTTAAAGATGACGCCCAGTCGTGGGCTTTTTCTCTGCCGACCGGATCACTGTCCCTCCAGTTGGTAGATTAATTTTTTAGAGACTTGGCTTTTATTTACAATGACCCGGATCGGATCTCTCAGGCCGAAACCAAGTTACGTGGTTTATGGCAGGGAGAGCGCTCTGCGGAGATCTATTGCTCTGAATTTAGGAGATGGGCTACCGATACTGAGTGGAACGATCCTGCTCTCCGTAGCCAATTCTGTCAGGGTCTATCTGAGAGGCTGCTGGACGCGTTGGCCTTTCATGAAAATCCTGAGTAATTGGAAGCAGCTATGTCCCTTGCTGTACGTCTTGATAGACGCCTGAGGGAGAGATCTAGGGGTCCTCACCCTCAAGACGTACTGTTACTGTCAAACAAGGTGGTGGCTTCCTTTGACACTTATGGTAAAGAGACACCTGTGGTTGTGCCTTGTGATGTGCCTGTGTAGTTAGGGTAAGCTACTCCTGAGACTGCTGGCAAGAGCTTTGGTCATATGAAGGGAGTCTGTTTTTGTTGTGAAAAGAAGGGACATTTTGTGAATATTTGCCTGTACATTCAGTGTCAAGGTGAAAACAAAAGAAAAACGTTTAATCCCCAAATAACTATTGGTCATGTGGGTGGGGAGCAAGAAAACTTACTTTTGTCGTTTACTGGCAGTGCCCGATTTCTCCTGTCTGCCGAGCTGGTGCTAGAGTCCAAAATGGTGGAAATCTAGATATTTATCGATAGTGGGGCAGGGGTTAACCTGATTGATGAACAGTTTGTTCGCTTTTATGTGTTGACTACTAGTGCACTAGAAAAAAAGCATTTCTGTCTTTGCAATTGATTCTGCACCTCTTACCCAAAAATGCCTCATCCGTGACACTGTCCTCTTTTCCCATTGTTATTATATATTTATATTGAGCCCCTAGCCCTAGCTGTTAGGCAAGATTCTAAGATTGAAGTGTTTGGAGCAATGGGGGTGGAGGACCACATTTCCTTATACGCGGATGATGTTTTATTTTTTATAGATCATACTAATACAATTCTTCCAAGACTCATCCATGTAGTTAATTCTTTCGGTAAGCTCTCAGGCCTAGATATAAACTGGTGAAAAACCACTATTATGCCAGTGGATAGCTTTGTACTCTCTACTGAAGGAACTCTGACTATGCTGAATGTTTCTAATTCTTAATAGGCTATATCTGAATATGACTATATCTCCTAAGATTGAAGATTTTCTACAGCTTAATTTGATTCCATTATTAACTAAGTTGAGGTCAAAAATTGGGATATGGCTCCGACTTCCTTTATGCAGAGCTGACAGAGTTTCCCTGGTCAAGATGGTGATTTTGCCCCAGCTCCTCTATATCCTTAGGAATTCACCTATATGGATAGAGGATACATTTTTTAAGCTTATCGAGAGAATTATTAATGATTTGTTGTGGGGAAGAAAAAGGGTAAGGCTTAACCCTTTGGGTACCGGAGGTTTTTTCGTTTTTGCGTTTTCATTTTTCTTCCCTATTTTCCGTGAGCCCTAACTTTTTTTATTTTTCTGGTCACATAGCTGTATGAGGGCTTATTTTTTGCAAGACAAGTTGTACTTTCTAATGCCACCATTAATTATGGCATAAAATATTGTGGGAAGCGGTAAAAAAATTCCAAATGGGATGAAATTGGAAAGAAAACGTAATCCCTCCCCCGTTTTACGGGTTTTGTTCCCACGGCATTTTGTTTATGGCAAAACTGACCCATGCCCTTCATTCTATGGGTCAGTAAGATTACGATACCCCATATGTATAGGTTCTTTATGTCTAAATAGTGTAAAAATAAATGTAAACTTTGAGAAATGTTTTTTTTTTTATATCATCGTATTCTGACCCCCATAACTTTTTTTATACTTATGTCTACTGAGCTGTTTAGGGGCTCATTTTTTGCGGAACAATCTTTACTTTTAATTGATACCATTTTGGAGTATGCGTGACTTTTTGATCATATTTTATCACAGAGAAGCAATGAAAAAATAGCAAATTGGCCATTTTGACCCTTTTTTCCATTACGCCATTCCCCGTATTGGAATTTTTCAATAGTATGGGCACGGTGATACCCATGATGTTTATATTTATTGTTATTTAGGTATTTATTTTTAAATTATATGGAAAGGGGGGTGATTTAAACTATTTTTTAAATATTTTTTTTATTTTTTTGTGATCATTATATGAGCTTATTACATTTCTTTTTTAATTTTTAATTTTGGCTTATCCGGAATTTATTACTAGCTTATTTTGCTCACTTTTGCTCATTTCTTATCCTGGCCTGCCATCTGGTGGCCAAAATAAGAATTGCAGTTTGAATACTGCTAGCTTTTTCAGTAAAGCTACCAGTATTCAGTGCAACTATCTATGCCCGGATTGGACACATGGGCCATAGGTAGGAAGTCTGGAAGCGCGAGCTTCTGGGTTTTTGCGGCCTTAGGTGCTGTGATCTCACTTGATCATGGCATCTAAAGCATTTAATTACCGCAATCGGCAATATTGCCCGGTTGCGGTAATTAGCTGCAGATCTCTGCTGTTTGTAACAACAGAGACTTGTCGGCCATGACGCCTGCTGCACGCTCGAACGGGCGTCATGCTTGCACAGCGCTACCAGCGCCGTACATGTACACATGTTAGCGAAAGGGTTAAACTGGAATATCTATATAAGCCCTTGGATCAGGGAGGTTTGAATCTTCCCTACTTCAAGGGCTATTTTATAACCGGGCAACTGTAGCTATACTGCGAATGGAAAAAATGTGTATTGTGTACTACTCTGGTGAGGAAATCCCAGTTTAACAACATATTCACATTATTGGAATCGGGGCAATTGATTAATATGCAACAGGAGTATAGAGAGGCCAAAAAATTGTTATCTAAGGCATGGGACACTATTAGAAGATGGCTGGGAATAACAGGATCCCTTAAGTGTACTCCTCTCTGGTATAATTTTCAACTACAGGCCTTAGATAAAATAGCCGGGGACCAGTATTGGCAAAAAAATAATATTTTATATGTATGGGTAGTTTGTTCTGGTTTAGATATTTTCAACTAAGTTCGCCACTTTCTAGTGTTAAAAATAAATAATTGTTGGAGATAGATATTTCTACCTCCTTAAAGGGGTTCTGCAGTTTTTTTAAAACTGATGATCTATCCTCTGGATAGATCATCAGCATCTGATCGGTGGGGGTCCAACACCCGGGACCCCTGCCGATTAGCTGTTTGAGAAGGCAGTGGCGCTGGTAGTAGTGCCGCGGCCTTCTCGCTGTTTACCGCAGGCCCAGTGACGTCACGACTAGTATCACTGGCCTCAGCGCGGCTAAGCTCCATTCAAGTGAACAGAGCTTAGCCCCACCCAGGCCATTGATACTAGTCGTGATGTCACTGGGCCTGCGGTAAACAGCGAGAAGGCTGTGGCGCTACTGCCAGCGCCGCTGCCTTCTCAAACAGCTGATCGGCGGGGGTCCCGGGTGTCAGACCCCCGCCGATCAGATTGCTGATGATCTATCCAGAGGATAGTATAAACACAAAAAAATAAAATAAAAATGGTCGCTGTTATGGCACCCAACAGGTGAGCTTTAGTGTTAGGACCCGTCTTATTAGAGATCGCCTTGGCGTGCGGCAGACGGGCTCAAATGATTTTGTACAAAATGTATTTGCTAAGCATCTCTAAGTTATTAGCATAGCATTTACTATGTAATATACTTTTGTACTCTACCTTTGGTTTGTAGAGTGCTGTTGCCCTATGTGTCTATCCAGAGGATAGATCACCAGTTTAAAAAACTGCAGAACCCCTTTAAATGATTTTTTAGGGAATTTAGATCACAGGGTTAAGATTGCACATTTGTATAAGTTTTTACTTAAGGCACTACTTCATAAAACTCAATCACCAGGACAAAGGGCCTGGGGAGTAGATTGCCCAAGGATTCAATTTAGAGGGATGAGGAAATATATTAGCGAATTTGAGTTTAATATCACATAACTTTAATCACGTACTGATACAATTTTATATTTTACATAGATTATATTTCACGCCTTTATGGCTTAATAAATGTGGGTTAAAGAGGACCTTTCATCAGCATCAAGTATGTAAACTGAATATACATACATGGAGAGCGGCGCCCAGGGATCCCCCTGCACTTACTATTATCCCCGGGCGCCGCTCCGTTCTCCGGTTACAGGCTCCGGTAAAGTCATAGTTAGGCTCCACCCATTTGAGCCTGCCGCGGTCTCCTTCTCCTATACTGTAGCGCTGGCCAATCGCAGCGCTCAGCTCTTAGCCATGCAGGGGGATCCCTGGGCGCCGCTCTCCATGTATGTATATTCAGTTTACATACTTGATGCTGATGAAAGGTCCTCTTTAAGAGATAATTCTAAGTGTCCACGGTGTGGCCTCTTTGGGGCTGACCACCTAAACATGTTCTGGTTCTGTCCAGAATTAAAAGAATACTGGTTGGTGATTAATAACTTTATTAGTCAAAAATTGAGACTCCCGATTCCATTTGAATATTGCATATTGAGTGATTTATCTAAGGTAAATTGTCATAAGTATAGGAAGATTCTTTTGAATATAATATTGTTTTTAGCTAGACTTCTTATTACTTGAGTTTGGTTCTCACGAGATGTTCCAAATTTGAATACTTGGATAAATCTGGTTAATAGGGTTAAAAACTATGAGAATGTCCGATATAGGCAAAGAGACAGTCAGGAGTAGTGGATTAAGATATGGGAGGCTTGGAAGCCTTAATCCTTCTCGCCCCCAATTGTATGTTTATACTATTGTTGTCTGAGTGGGATCATGGAGGGTCTTTGAAATGCATCGCAAGGGTAGGGTGGGTTGGGAAATGGGTGATTATGGGGAATTGAAAATAATAACAATTCTGTCTTATCTATACTGTCATTTTGAATGAAAAATATAATGGTTTGTATATGTCTTAGGCTACTTTCACACCTGCGTTAGGTGCGGATCCGTCTGGTATCTGTACAGACGGATCCGCACCTATAATGCAAATGCTTGTATCCAATCAGAACGGATCCGTTTGCATTATTCTTTTTAAAAAAAAGTCTAAGTCAAAACGGATCCGTCCTGACTTACATTGAAAGTCAATGGGGGACGGATCCGTTTTCAATTGCACCATATTGTGTTAGTGAAAACGGATCCGTCCTGACCTACAATGTAAGTCAATGGGGATGGATCCGTTTTCACTGACACAATATGGTGCAAGCAGCGTTTTTGGTGTCCGCATCCAGAGCGCAATGGAGGAGAAACGGAGCCAAACTGATGCATTCTGAACGGATCCTTATCCATTCAGAATGCATTGGGGCAGAACTGATCTGTTTTGAACCGTTTGTGAGATCCCTGAAACGGATCTCACAAACGGAATTCAAAACGCCAGTGTGAAAGTAGCCTAAAAAAGTAGAACATGTTGACAATATAACAGTTGATTGAAAGAAGAGAAATAATTAGTAAGTGACAATTATTATAGCTGCATTTCCTCATGACACTTTGACAACACCAAAAAGTGTCAATATCCATGGAGTCAATGAAAAAAACTCAATGATTCTACCTTGTCTATTGCTCTAATATCTGATTTTCTATTACCTGCTTTTGCTGCCATAGACATAGGTGCAGTTCAGTTTTATGTGTGCCTTTTGATATCTCTTGCTTGCTTTTCCCCCAGTGAAAGCACTTTGTGGCTGGATTTCTGGCTACCTTTCGGCTGTGCCAGTGTCACTCGTGTCCCTCAGACTCCCTGGTAATCTTTGCTCTCTGACCAGTTAGTGATTTAACGTTTTCTTCTGTCCTGTTTGCTGACCCTATTAATTGTTGCAGTATTCATTCCCTCCCAGTCTACCCAGTCTCCCTCTGTGGAGATTAATCATTGACTTCCTAAGCAAAGACCAGCATGGTGTCACGCTTCGGTTTGGGAGGGAAACACCACACCGAGCATAAGAGGGAAGGGGGGAACAGGGAATCAGGCCTGAGAACTAGGGAAGGAAGATGGACACCTCCTAGTAAAACCCTAACCAAAATCCTGACTGACTACCAGTATGAACAGACCCCAGAGGTAGGTGAGTTCATACACAGGATTACCTAGAGTTCTATCTAGCCCTATACGACCCTGGTACTAATGGCAGGGACAAGACTACCTGTTCCTCCAAAAGGAAGGATGGGAGTCTCCTTCAGGCCTAATACAAGCAATAGGGAAACACAACACACAGAACCCAAACAAAATACAAAAAGGGAAAGGAATGACTTAACTTCAAATGAGCATGGAAGCACCAGGAACTCCGCCGAGATCCACACACCAGCTATCCACAACTGAAACTGAAGCTATAAACCGCACAGCATTGTGGGAGAAGCATTAAGCAACAATAAATAAGGAAGGTTAAATGACCACATTAGCAATACCTGAGGCAAAGGGTGTGGCCATTACCAGAAAAAACACAGACGCCTATTGATCCACAAGGAAAACCTGTCAGATCAAACCACGTGTTGCCAGTCTCACCGATCTCCTGCCAACTGTGACGGGAACGTCCGTGACACATGGACATTCATAAGGGTGTACTGTATTTGCATTTACTGAACCTAGCAACTTGCGACTGAACTACAATCTATTAAATCCTATATTCTCAGCCATCAGATCTCTTGATATTATGTCACAATCAGAGAATACATTTCTGATTTATGCAAATGCAGTTTATGTATAAAGAAACTTTTGTATCTTTCTAATTATACTTTATATTGCAATTCATTACCTTTTTCAAGATGTTTCCTGTAAGTGAGGATCATGGGAACATTTTGGCCACTAATCCATGAGGCCCTCAAGTCATGGATATCATATTATGGGAGATTTCTTTATCAAAGGGGTTTGTCCAAACGTATCTCAAGCTGGGCTAACTATTGCTATTGCAGTTAAAATTTTAATGCTGTCCACTGGTGCCACATTTAAAGGGGTACCACATACTTCTTACATCCAATGACATCTCCTCTGATGTTCTCTTTCTTCATCTTCTCAATTCAGACCAGGAATCCACGATGAGTTCTTTCAGTCATGTTTCATCTCTGCAGAGAATCTTAAATTCCTCACTTTTTACATTGAACTGACCATAGGGAGAGACATGACAAGTGCTAGGGACAGTGTTTAAACAAGCTTTAATTGTAGAATCTTGGATAGGGAGACTGCAGGGATAGTGTAGGGAGATCATAGGGAGAGTTTCTATACACTGTAGGGAGAGCATATGGAGTGCAGGCTGTGTAATCAGAAACTGAAAGGCACACAGACATCTTAGATTTCTCACTTTTCTATCATCCTCCCCTTCCAGGTGCCCCAACATTGTTATTCTGCTGTTACCCCTAATACTGTGCCCATTGTGCTCCCCAATAGCCCTAAATATTATACTGCAGGAATAACAGTACTCTCAATAGTAATAGTGCCACCTTCAGTACCTCCAAAAGCGATAGTGCCACCAAAGAGGAACAATAGATCACCTATGATGCAGTGCAGCCAGCCAATCAGCAGCTTGCCAGCCCCTGTGATGTCACAGCCCTATGAAAATCCTAATCCCACTCAGTCTCAGCCATTTTACAGTTAACTTAGCATAGGGAGAGACGTGACAAGTGCTACGGACAGTGTTTAAAAAAGCTTTAGCTGTAGAATCTTGGATAGGGAGACTACAGGGACAGTGTAGGGAGATTATAGGGAGAGTTTTTACACACTATAGGGAGAGTATATGGAGAGTGAAGGCTGTGTAATCAGAAATTGAAGGGATCCATAGGAGACAGCTCAGTTTGCATCAATCCCTGCACAGAGCTATCTAATTGAACAGTATCCATCTATTTTAATAAATAAGCAATTCTATTACTTGCTTGTCAAATTGGGGTGAATAAGTAGTGTAATTTAACTGTTATTGGGGTGTCCCCTTTGTTAAATAGATACACAGATCCATTACACCTTTATTCTCAAATTGGGGTGAATAAGCTGTGTAATTTAACTATTATTGGGGTGTCTTGCTTGTTAAGTAGACTAGCAATTCTATAACGCCTTGATTCTTAAATTGGGGTGAATAAGTAGTGTAATTTAACAGTTATTGGGATGTCCACCTTGGTTTATAGATAAGTAATTCCATTAGGCCTTGATTCTCAAATTGAGGTGAATAAGTAGTGTAATTTAACTGTTATTATTATTATTTATTATTAAAGCGCCATTCATTCCATAGCGCTGTACATATGATAAGGAGTGCACATACATAATACAGACAATTGCACTAATCATAAACAAAACGAGGTACAGAAGGAGAGAGGGCCCTGCCCGTGAGGGCTTACAATCTACATGGTATGGGAGAAGGACACAGTAGGTGAGGGTGAGGTTGGTCATGGCGGTATAGAGGCAGCAGGGTCACTGGTTGTAGGCTTGTCTGAAGAGGTGGGTTTTCAGGTTTCTTTTGAAGGATGCCACAGTAGGTGAGAGTCTGATATGTTGGGGTAGCGAGTTCCAGAGTGTGGGGGATGCACGGGAGAAATCTTGGAGGCGATTGTGGGAAGAGGTGATAGAAGGAGAGTAGAAAAGGAGGTCTTGTGAGGATCGGAGAGTGCGTGTGGGGATGTATCGGGAAAGTAGCTCAGAGATTTAGGGAGGGGACAGGTTATGGACGGCCTTGTATGTATTTTTTAGTACTTTGAAGGGAATTTGCTGGGAAATGGGGAGCCAGTGAAGGGATTGGCAGAGGGGACAGGCAGAGGAGTAATAGGGTGAGAGGTGGATTAGTCGGGCAACAGAGTTGAGGATAGATTGGAGGGGTGCGAAAGTGCTAGATGGAAGGCCACAGAGGAGAGTGTTGCAGTAGTCTAGGCGGGAGATGATGAGGGCATGTCCACCTTGTTTAATAGATAAGCAATCCCATTAGGCCTTGATTCTCAAATTGAGGTAAATAAGCTGTCTATTTTTATTGTTATTGAGGTGCCCACCTTGTTTAATAGACAAGCAGATCTATTACACCTTGATGCTCAAATTGGGGTGAATTGGTAGTGTAATTTAACTGTCATTGGGGTGTCCCTTTTGTTTTATAGATAAGTAATTTAATTAGGCCTTGATTCTCAAATCGCGGTGAATAACCTGTGTAATTTAACTGTTATAGGGGTGCCCAACTTGTTTAATAGATAAGCAATTCCATTAGGCCTTGGTATGTTCTCCCCGAGTGTGCGTGGGTTTCCTCCATGTACTCCAGTTTCCTCCCGCACTCCAAAGACATACTGATAGGGAACTTAGATTGTGAGCCCCACTGGGGATAGCTTGATGCTAATGTCTGTAAAGCACAGGAGAATATGTCAGCACTAGTGTGTGAAATAAATAAATAATAATTCTCAAATTGGGGTGAATAAGCGGTCTATTTTTACTGTTATTGAGGTACCCACCTTGAGTAATACATAAGCAATCCCATAAAGCCTTGATTCTCAAATTGGGATGAATAAGCTGTCGAATACAACTGATATTGGGGTGCCCATATTGACATTGAATAACTTATTTTACATATACTGTTACTGTTGCTGTACAGTATGTCCAGGTTGTCTGGTCATGCATGTGCACTACCACTCCATTTACACAGGGAACTTACCAACCCTGTTCTTGTGATTGGCGGGGATCCCAGCAACTGGACTCCCAGCTATCGTACATTTATTACCTATAATGTGGACCCCTTTAAAACTCGCTGTATAAAACCATATGGAGTTAGTGGTGGCTGCATACAATTGGCAATATATAATTTATCAGAAAAAGAATAGAGCTCCCACATACAGATATATTATTAAATTATTTTATATAGAATTTTAGACCTAAAATGAAATGGTAGACAACTTTAATAGAGACATAGTATACAATGCCAATAATTGTAGGCACTTCACCCAACTGAAATGATGTGGAACAGCACAGTAAAATATAAATATAGTTTAATCAATAAAAATGTACAAAGTCAGCAGGGCCCTTGCTGTAAAGTAAAAATTATATATACACTCAACATTTCGGGTGTTTTTGGGGTTTGTTTTTGCTACAGTGATAAATAGACTAGTAATTATTGCAACTTGGAAAAAGGAAGAAATAATGTATAAGCTGTTTATATAACGAGCCGCAACATAGTGTCTAACTGTTAGTCACTGCAGTGTCAATGAGGAAATGAGCTCTTACCACGTCCTGTACTCCAGACCTTTCGTGGAATTGATCCCTTTCACATACGGCTCCTAGTTTGTGTGGAACTGCTGGTTCCAGGCTGCTGATCTCAGCTAGGGCAGCATCTCTTTTGGAACATGTAATTGCATGCATTATCCTCGCAGGCTCGGCAGCCTCCACGGTGTGCTGGTAGATTGATTTCAGTGGGTGTGCATGTGTTGTCAGTGCCATTCTGAATCACGTTAGTAGTGGAGATCGGGAGGTGGATTATAGAATCTACACAGTGTTGGTCACTGTATATGGTCACACCAGATTGCGGGGACCCCCGCCGATCAGCTGTTTGCGAAGGCAGTGGTGCTCCTGTGACCGCTGCAGCTTTCTCTCTGCTTTTCCTAGTCCTGGATGTGATCTAAGATGCTGGGTGTCTGAGCCATAGTCCATCACCTGCAGCAAAGTTTGGATAGCTATGATTTCTCAGGGACGCACCTATAATGAGGCAATGTGAGGCAGTTGCCTCATGCACCTCCATCTTTATGAAAAAGGGGGGCGGCGATCTGAAACAGTACAGTGAAAGCGCAGTACTGTATGCACTGGTAAAACACCTGCTTCATCCTTAGGGCTGTGCCGGGCATACAGGCACTGCTCTAATGACTGGAGTGGCACGTCCTCCTGACAGACAGCTGCCTCTCACACTATATGCTCTTGTCCAGTTCCCAGCGATCGCAGTACTGATATGCGCTTCCGTGTCAGTCACTCCCTCTAGCTCAGGATGTGCCACGTGATGCACTGCTCTATTATGGAATAGAGCTGCACGTACTGTGAGTGCTGCAGCCTTCTTTCTGCTTTTCCATTCAAGTGAATGTGCTGTGCTTGTTACGCTGCGAGAAGGCAGTGGTGCTAACAGCAGCACCGGTGCCTTCTCAAACAGCTGATCGACGGGGGGCTGGGTATCGGACCCCACTGATCATATACCGATGACCTATCCAGAGAATAGGTGATTAGTAAAAAAAATCTTGGAAAACCCTTTTAAAATTCCAGACAGACCATTTAATTCCTTTATTAATAAAGAATACAAAAGATCACGTTCTATACTTCTTGTAAGAACTGGACTAAGTCCTCAGTATAGAGCAGCATTTCTAATCTGCAGGCCAGACTCAGCTATGTACTAATTATAGCCTAATTGTGTGTAAATTCTGCATTTCTATAACTGGAGCTGAGGATTGTAGCATTTTATTTTTCCATCTGCTAGGGTAGAACCGGTGTCAGAAAATCACTGTGTAAGCAGTTCTGCCTTTATCATTAGTTATACGTCACTGCTTCATTCTTATTGTGTAGGTTATCACTCTTGTATTAGAGACAGGCAGCTGCAGCTACATAAATCACTACATTAACAATGTGTGCAAGACACTGCATTTTCTGTATATGAGCAATCTATCAAGTTTATGGATTTATGGTTAGGTAGAATAGTGTTTTTGTTTTTAAATCAGATCATTTATATTGAAAGATTTAGAGAAAGACAATACAAATAATAAAGTATTAACAACTCCCAAACCATATAGCTTCTATTGCCGGCCCCTCCCTCAGAGAGATATACTTGTGAGAGATCAGGACACGTGCTCCTGAGGTATGTAGGCTGAAGCGTTCTTCCCAAAAACATAGTGCAAGATGTATGCCGTATTCTACAGACTGCAAAAATTGGCACCAAATAGAAGAGTATTAAATTTCAAAAAATCATTAACTATACTCACTGCCAATAAACAAATCCAATATAACAATCTACTGTATGTGTTCCCAGGGCCTTTCAGCTTATATAGTTACATAGTGGGTAGGTTGTAAAAATACACAGGTCCATCAAGTCCAACCTATAATCCTACAGTGTTGATTCAGAGGAAGGCAAAACCAAAAAAAATATCTTTCAGTCAGATGCTAATTGCTCCATACTAATGCAGAAAAATTCCTTCCCGTGTGCAAATATGGCAATCAGAATAAATCTCTGGATCAACATCCCATCTCCAGAAATCTAGTACCCATAACCTACAATATTTTATATTTTAGAAAGGCATCCTGAATCTTATTAAACTTGACAATGTGTGTGCAGCATCCAGAACCTTCTTGAACTTGACAACTTGTGTCTGTGGCATCCAGAAACTTCTTGAACTTTACAATGTGTGTGCAGTATCCAGAACCTTCTTGAACTTAACAACGTGTGTAGCATCCAGAAATGTCTTGAACTTGACAATGTGTGTGCAGCACCCAGAACCTTCTTGAACTTTACAACATGTGTGTGGCATCCAGAAACTTCTTAAACTTTACAATGTGTGTGTGGCATCCAGTACCTTCTTGAACATGACAATGTGTGTGTGGCATCCAGAAACTTCTTGAACTTTACAATGTGTGTGTGGCATCCAGAACCTTCTTGAACTTTACAATGTGTGTGTGGCATCCAGAACCTTCTTGAACTTGACAATGTGTGTGTGGCATCCAGAAACTTCTTGAACTTTACAATGTGTGTGTCATATCCAGAACCTTCTTAAACTTGACATAGTGTATGTGGCATCCAGAAACTTTTTGAACTTGACAACATTTGTAGAGCATCCAGAACCTTCTTGAACTTCACAATGTATTTGCGGCATCCAGAACCTTCTTGAACTTCACTATGGGGCCCTCTTCCATCCCAGCCTCCTCTGGCTGAGAGCTGCATAGTCTCACTTCTCTTATTGCAAAGAATCTACATCTGTGATGATGGTGAAACCTCTTTTCTTCTAGATGTACATAATGCTCTGTTGTCATGGTTACAATTCTAGATATAAAAAAGATTGTTAGAAAAAATTCTGTTCTGTTCATTCAGATAGTTGTACTTTGAAATTAGATCTCCCCTAAGCCATTTTTTTCAGGATAACCATACAAAAGTTTGATAACTAATCTTGGTACTACTTGGGTCTACATGGAGGGGGAAAACTACCCCTGCAGCCGAGGCAACTGGGAGACCAGGAAGCAGCTCAGCACTGGCCATCACTGTAACAGTACCCCCTCCCTTACAACCTCTTGTATGGTTCAGATTGCTGTAAAAATCTCTTCAGAGGGACAGCAGCATTAATGTTTGCAGCTGTCTACCAAAATCTCTCCTCTGGGCCAAAACCTCCAATCCACCAGAAACAAAGGTTTTACCTCTGGCTTTCTTCTTGACTTCATACTCATTGACAATGTGACAGCGTAATAGCCCTCAAAGGGTGCTAATAAATTTTGGCCAATTTTTTCAATTGGTTCTTATTAAAAATATTCAGTCATTCTGTCACAAAGGGTTAATGGTTTGTCTAGCTCTGTGAATCATACTTTCATTTTTATTTTGTTGTTCATCTAATAACCCTTAACTCTAAATTACTAAAAGGTCATAAACACTTATTTAAATCACATTCTTATCAGTAAGATAAGAATTGCACTATAATGAGTGTTTAGGAAGTCAGAGATTATTATTAGGAGCCGTCAGCTAAGCTGCCTGACGGGACACAGTAAAGATACAGAGCATGCTACTAGAGATTCTCAAAACTACAGTATGCTGCATTATAGTCAATGGGGCCGGAGCGGACTTCTGGTGGCACGGTGGCAGTGGCGTGCCTAGGGTGTTTGACACCCGTGACGGGTCCTTTCTCTGGCACCCCCCCCTCACCCAATACTTGACCACATACCTTTTACATCCAGAGTTTGTAACACAGACACGTTAGATTTCTCAGTTTTTCCATCAACCTCCCTATCCTGGTGTCCTCACAGCGTCATCCTGCTCCCAACCCCAATACTGTGCCCGTTTTGCCCCCAATGCCCCAGGTACTATACTGCTGAAAAAAGTGACCCCAGTAGACATAATTGGGGTCATTTATCAAACTGGTGTAACGTAGAACTGGATTTCCAAAAGAGCTGTCAAAAATAAAAGGTGAGATCTGATTGGCTGCTATGGGCAACTAAGCCAGCTCTACTTTACACCAGTTTGATAAATTACCCCAAATGTCCCTATAGTGTCTACAGCAGTTATAATGTCCTCTAGAGTTCCCCCAGTAATAATAACACCCTATATTGTGCTCCAGGTAATAATCCCTGTATAGTGTCCCCAGAAATAATAGAATTGCCCCTACAGTGCCTCCCCAATAACAATGCCCCCACACTGCCCCCATAGTAATTCCCCCATAGTAATTTCCCCCCCCACAGTAATTTCCCCAACACTGCCCCCCACACAGTAATTTCCCCCACACTGCCCCCCCCCCACAGTAATTTCCCCCACACTGCCCCCCCCCACAGTAATTTCCCCCACACTGCCCCCATATAGTAATTTCTCCAACACTGCCCCCATATAGTAATTTCTCCAACACTGCCCCCACACAGTAATTTCCCCCCCACTGCCCCCACACAGTAATTTCCCCCCCACTGCCCCATACAGTAATTTCCCCCCCACTGCCCCATACAGTAATTTCCCCCCCACTGCCCCCCCACAATAATTTCCCCCCCACTGCCCCCCCACAGTAATTTCCCCCCCCACTCCCCCCACAGTAATTTCCCCCCCCCCACTCCCCCCACAGTAATTTCCCCCCCCCACTCCCCCCACAGTAATTTCCCCCCCCACTCCCCCCACAATAATTCCCCCCCCCACTCCCCCCCACTCCCCCCCCCACAGTAATTTCCCCCAATAACAACGCCCCCAACACAGTAATTTCCCCCACACGATATGGGGGCAGTGTCGGGAAATTACTGTGTGGGGGACACAGTAATTTCCCCCACATGGTCCCCATATAGTAATTTTCCCCACACAGTAATCTCTACCACATAGTAGTTTCCCCCACACTGTCCCCACACAAAAGTTTCCCTCACACAGTAGTTTCCCCCACACTGCCCGCACTGTAATTCCCCCCACACTGTCCCCACACAGTAATTTCCCCCACACAGTAGTTTCCCCCACACTGCCCACACAGTAATTTCCCCCACACAGTCCCCACACAGTAGTTTCCCCCACACTGACCCCCACACAGTAGTTTTCCTCACACAGTAGGTTCCCCCACACAGTAGTTTCCCCCACACTGGCCCCCACAGTAATTTCCCCCACACTGCCCCATATAGTAATTTGCCCCACACAGTATTTTCCCCCACATTGCCCCATATAGTAATTTGGCCACCACATAGTAATCCCTTCCATAATTATTTGCCCCCACATAGTAATCCCTCCCATAATTATTTGCCCCCACATAGTAATCCCTCCCATAATAATTTGCTCCCACACAGTATCCCACCATAATATTTTCCCCCAACATGTCATCCTGTGTGCCCCCCCATGTCCCTTATATCGTCCCTCAAAGTTGACACATAAAATAAAATAAAAACAAGAAAAAAATACCTAAAAGCTAAATACTCACCTGTGCTTGCAGAGGAGACAAAGGTGCGCACACTACACTGTGCTGCTGCGTCCCGGTGTTCCGTGATATTTCCCTACATGTGAAATTTCCCTACACTCGTCACTTCCTGTTGTGACGCGGCCGCACCGGACATGACATTCCCAGCTTTGGAAGGAGGTGTGCCGCGCAGGCGCGCAACGACAGGGTAGAGAAATTTCACACCAGAGTTGGGGAGAAGGGGCCAACTAATGCGCTTGCTCCTTACCTCTCAGCTGGACCCCGGCCGACACTGCGCATGCGTCGGGAGCCTCACCAGCGGTTAGAGGGTAGGGAAAAATTACGGGCCAGTGCGCAAGCGTGGCTAACTACTCCCGTTGGGATACACCGCGCGTGCGCACCAGCGGACAGGGAGATCTCTTATACCGATCACCGTGCCTGCGCAGTGTGGGGGTAGGGAGATCTGATGGTCATTTGTTCTGTTAAGTCTCCCTACCACTCACTGCGCATGCGCGGTGTCTGATCATCTCGAGCCAGCTGAGAGGTAACGCGCAAGTTGGTGGCCCCTTCTCCCCAACTCTGGTGTGAAATTTCCCTACCCCGTCGTTGTGCACTTGCTGGCTGGGAACGTCATGTCTGGTGCGGCCACGTCACAACAGGAAGTGACAAGGGTAGGGAAATTTCACGGGTAGGGGAAATATCACGGAACACTGGCACAGGTGCGCGCGATGACGTCATCACGCACGCCTGCCCTGGGATTTCACTACTGCATAGGCCTCAGGCCTGCTAGGCCTGAAGCCTACGGCGGTGATGGGCGGCGGGGCAAGGAACTATGCGCTCCTGTGCCCCGCCGCAGTATGAAGCGCTCATTGCTTCTGGCACCCCCCTGATAGCCGCCACCCGGGGACCGCCTTCCCCCTAGGCACGCCACTGCACGGTGGGCTAGCGTTAGCACGGATCCGGTAGCCTGCCAGACCCTGCTACCGCCAGTGTGAAAGTAGCCTAAAAGTTATGTTCTTCAGAGGTGTAATATTAAATAAACAGTGTTACTGAAACGAAGGGAAAAAAAAATTGTCATTTACCAATTGCCATAAATAATGTGATAATGCAGTATTTCATACTAAGTATGTTACAAAAACTAATGTTTTTTGCTTTGTTATTTTTATAGTAACACAAACTTTGCAAATTTTTTTTTACACTTGTACCATAAAAGTAAAGAGTTGGAAATAAAATTTCTAAAAAGTTGGAAATAAAATTTCTAAAAAGTTGGAAATAACATTTCTAATTTCGTCATAATTTTTATTATAAAGCTTATTTTACAGGTCTTAGTGAGATTTGAACCACAGAAACTGTACAGTAAACAGCTGCCTTACCCAATCCTCTATGGAAAAGCTCTGCTGTACAGATTTTTTTTTATGCCTTACAGTATTACTTTTTTTAAATTATATATCACAAAACAGTATTTGGTATCCATGTAATTATATTAACCCATACAATACAGTGAGCATGGTGGTCGATAAACAGCTTAAATAAAAATGGCACAATTTTTCCCATCATTTAACCCATAATAAAAGTTGATATTAATTACCATCTTACTGATGAGTATTGCAAAATGGCCTGACCAAAAATAAAAATTATAGTTGTTATAGCTATGAATGTGAGGGGAGGAGGTGGCCCACAGTTTGCCCATATGGATTCCTGAAATTCCTGATAGCTGCCCATGTTCAAAACCTGCTCAGTCCTGCTGGAAAAACCCTGCCCTTATTGCCGACATCGCATCTACAGAGCAGGGTCCAGGAAAATGAGCAGAACATCTCCCTAAGAGGCAAGGTCACTGATGATGATGATGGGTCTACACACCTCAGATCTGGACGTGATATCATCGGGACAGGAAAACACCACAGTGGAAGATGTCTTGTGGCCTCTATGGAATGCAGGAAAGTGGGGCATTAGAGATACATAATCACTAAAAGTAAGTGATAGCACATTTTGTTTCCTGTCAATTGATGCTGAAAATTGCAAAACCAGATTATTCCTTTAAGAGGTGTTTGTTGGAGTATAGCAACAGCTGCATCTTAATGCTGGAGGAACTATGTTGACCTGACAGTAGATGGCGCTGTGTTGTGTGGCAATGTGAACATTGAGGTGTTGTTTCCTCAGGTTCCAGTCCGGGACTTAGGGTACTTTCACACTAGCGTTTTTCTTTTCCGGGCGCTGAGTTCCGTCCTAGAGGCTCAAATCCGGAAAAGAACTGATCAGTTTTATCCTAATGCATTCTGAATGGAGAGTAATCCGTTTAGGATGGATCAGGATGTCTTCAGTTCAGTCTTTTTGACTGATCAGGCTTTTCAGCAAACCGTAGCATGCTGTATTTTTACCTCCGGCCAAAAATCCTGAACACTTTGACTGAACGGCGGATCCGGTCTTTTTCCCATTGACTTGCATTAACGCCGGATCTGGCGCCGTGTGTTCAGTCAAACCGGATCCGGCTTTTGCATGTTAAACCCGAAAAATGTGAAAAAAAAGTTAAAGTCCATAAATGGCGGATCCATTTTTTCCAATGCATTTTTTCATTGTGATCAAAATCCTGATCAGGATTCAAATGTAATCCGTTTTCACACGTTTTTCCGGATCCGGCGGGCAGTTCCGGTGTCGGAATTGAACGCCGGATTTCAACAACGCTAGCGTGAAAGTAGCCTTAGGGCATGCTCATGTCCAGGGATCCTATTTAATCCTGCTACTGGATCTTGGGTGTGTCTCACTCTGGAAGAGTCTGTGTGCAGCAGAGGCCTGGGAAGGCTCTGTAAAAGTGGGCTTTGCCGAGCTGGCTGAGGGGCCACGGGGCTAGGTGTTAGCCTGAACTTTGGGGGACTCCGCGAGGTCTTGGAATCGACGGTCCAGGGCCAGAGTCAGGATGACTTCTGGGCCACAATCCCCCAAAAGGTACTGGACTTTGTTACAGCCTGGAAGTGCTGGATTGTTAGGCTGGGAAAAGCCGCATGTTCCTCCCGTGTGTGAACGGGGCTTTCAGTGAGGTAGGGAGTCCTCATGTTTAGTTAGAGCCCAGCCGGGCAGGTATTTTATTTGTAATGTTTGTTTTGGTTTTGCTGAGGTGCCAAATAAAAGCAATGTTTGGCCCCTAACCCTGTGGTCGATGAAGATCATTGTGAGAATGACCCCCGAATAAGAGGCGATCCCTTACAGTTGTCTATCAGTGTTTATTCATCTATAGTTCTTCCAGTGTATGCACTCCCTAGATATGATGTAAGATGCTGTCTCTTGTGTTCTCCATCTTGATGATGTTACAGATAATGGTTGCTGTTTTAAGTAAAGGAAATCAGTCTGTTTTCCCACAACGTCTGAGTGCCGTCCCTAAGAGCTGAAACACTGCAACAATCCGGACCCATTAATTTCAGTGGGTATATGCACATGAGCATAATTTTTCACTGATCATCTTTGCATTCAGGAAAAATCTCGCCATGTTCAATATTGTCTGTTTTTCACTCAGCCCTTGCCCAATAAAAATGAATGGGGCTACGTGAAAAACAGAAGGCATCGGGATACAATGCGTTTTTTACTGCTGTTTGCTAGAAGATGAGTGTTATTAATTTAGTTTTTCTTTATGTGCATGAAAAATGAATTTAAAACGGATGCAGTACTGATGGGAAAAAAACTGAAACATTGAACGCAATCGCAGACAAAACTGATTTAAGTTGCATGCAAAACTATCAGTTTGTGAAACCACTGTGTCAACTGAATAAATTTGATTTGGACTTCACAGAACAGACAGTAACCCGTCAAGGGGTACAATTATAGATAGTGGTAGACAACACTGAGATTCACTGAAGACCACTACTTAAAACATAACCTTTAATATCTAGTTCAATATCAATGACCCAAATATACTGTATATACAATATAAAAAGAAATAAAGCAAAGATTGTCAATATATTCCGTTATCATATAGTTGTAGGTGGGTATGATGGGACGTTTTCAAGGACACTGTGCAATTCCAATAATTGCTATGTAGTGCTCTATACCTTTTTTTCTTTATATTATTTGGTGTATCACGTTACATTTATTGGGGCACTAATATTGTTTGATATCATTATTATTGTTTTTTGTTTTTGGTAACTTATATTAGTGTAGAAATATAGTTATCCAGGCCACCAATCCACTATGTTGGAAATCATCCCATTGTCGGGGCGATCCTAGGGTCATCAGGAGACACTGGATCGACCCTATCGGGGCGGCTATTCTGTTTGTAGGCAGGGTTTTAAACATATTGACATAAATAGGGATATCGTCCCATACCCAATGTAAATCGTTTGTTGTTCAAATACTTTTATTAGCAAGAGCCAAAATAATCACTTTACATTAAGGATAACCCGAACACAAATCGGGACCATATACAATATCAGCATACAAGTAGGAGGTCACAATAAATGTAAGCAAGTACCATGTAAACATGAATATGAACAAAGAGATAACATATGATCCCAACATCAGAAAAAAAGGAATCTCAATGACCCAATTACGGGAAAGAGATATTGAGAGCTCCCACATGAGATACACAACAAATTTAGACAAACAAGACAGGACCACAGGGGGGAAGGAGGAAAGGAGAAGGGGGGGGGGGGGAATCCCTGAACAGACAAGTCGAGGTAGGAAGGACTATGTAAAATATATCTTGTTAAGGCGTGCCGAATACATGTGGGTTAAGATCCAATGGGATGTGCAATCTCCCTAGGGACTGGCGACCCCCCTGTTCAACCACGTGATAAAATCAGGAGAACCCTTAAATAGGATCCAAGGGGTCCAGGTTTTCAAGAACTTATTAGTATTGCCCATGTCCTCCGCCCAGAGTTCCTCCATTCTATATATTTTTTCAAAGGTGGTGAGCCAGTCCCCAGGGAGAGGGGCGCGCGTAATGTAAATCGTTTGGCCATCATACCCACCTACAACTATATGATAATGGAATATATTGACAATCTTTGCTTTATTTATTTATTTATTTATTGTATATACACTGCTCAAAAAAATAAGGGGAACACTTAAACAACACAATGTAACTCCAAGTCAATCACACTTCTGTGAAATCAAACTATCCACTTAGGAAGCAACACTGAGTGACAATCAATTTCACATGCTGTTGTGCAAATGGGATAGACAACAGGTGGAAATTATAGGCAATTAGCAAGACACCCCCAATAAAGGAGTGGTTCTGCAGGTGGTGACCACAGACCACTTCTCAGTTCCTATGCTTCCTGGCTGATGTTTTGGTCACTTTTGAATGCTGGCGGTGCTTTCACTCTAGTGGTAGCATGAGACGGAGTCTACAACCCACACAAGTGGCTCAGGTAGTGCAGCTTATCCAGGATGACACATCAATGCAAGCTGTGGCAAGAAGGTTTGCTGTGTCTGTCAACATAGTGTCCAGAGCATGGAGGCGCTACCAGGAGACAGGCCAGTACATCAGGAGACGTGGAGGAGGCCGTAGGAGGGCAACAACCCAGCAGCAGGACCGCTACCTCCGCCTTTGTGCAAGGAGGAACAGGAGGAGCACTGCCAGAGCCCTGCAAAATGACCTCCAGCAGGCCACAAATGTGCATGTGTCTGCTCAGACGGTCAGAAACAGACTCCATGAGGGTGATATGAGGGCCCGACGTCCACAGGTGGGGGTTGTGCTCACAGCCCAACACCGTGCAGGACGTTTGGCATTTGCCAGAGAACACCAAGATTGGCAAATTCGCCACTGGCGCCCTGTGCTCTTCACAGATGAAAGCAGGTTCACACTGAGCACATGTGACAGACATGACAGAGTCTGGAGACGCCGTGGAGAACGTTCTGCTGCCTGCAACATCCTCCAGCATGAACGGATTGGCATTGGGTCAGTAATGGTGTGGGGTGGCATTTCTTTGGAGGGCCGCACAGCCCTCCATGTGCTCGCCAGAGGTAGCCTGACTGCCATTAGGTACCGAGATGAGATCCTCAGACCCCTTGTGAGACCATATGCTGGTGCGGTTGGCCCTGGGTTCCTCCTAATGCAAGACAATGCTAGACCTCATGTGGCTGGAGTGTGTCAGCAGTTCCTGCAAGACGAAGGCATTGATGTTATGGACTGGCCCGCCCGTTCCCCAGACCTGAATCCAATTGAGCACATCTGGGACATCATGTCTTGCTCTATCCACCAACGTCACGTTGCACCACAGACTGTCCAGGAGTTGGCAGATGCTTTAGTCCAGGTCTGGGAGGAGATCCCTCAGGAGACCATCCGCCACCTCATCAGGAGCATGCACAGGCGTTGTAAGGAGGTCATACAGGCACGTGGAGGCCACACACACTACTGAGCCTGATTTTGACTTGTTTTAAGGGCATTACATCAAAGTTGGATCAGCCTGTAGTGTGTTTCTCCACTTTAATTTTGAGTGTGACTGCAAATCCAGACCTCCATGGGTTGAAAAATTTGATTTCCATTTTTTAATTTTGTGTGATTTTGTTGTCAGCACATTCAACTATGTAAAGAACAAAGTATTTCAGAAGAATATTTAATTAATTAAGATCTAGGATGTGTTATTTTTGTGTTCCCTTTATTTTTTTGAGCAGTGTATATTTGGGTCATTGGTATTAAACTAGATATTAAAGGTTATGTTTTAAGTAGTGGTCTTCAGTGATTCCCTAAATTTGATTTTGGGCAGCATCCTGGCAGTTCCCTGGTCTTCACAGTTAAACCCTATACAGAGATCTGGACTTTGCTGCAAGGAAAAACCTCCTGGATTAGTCTGTTTGGTTGATGGCTGACCGACAATGGTCAAGAGACACCGGTGATACAGTTGAATACTTGTCACGAGGGTGTCATGACCTATCGCTGACCGTGTTGTGCCTGGGGTCAGAAGGTCACAGCGGGTGGCTACGCGCTCGGTTTCTCAAGAGATCGATCCATGACCTAGTGGTGAGAATAGATTCTGGTCCAGGGTTTCCTGCTTAGGTTGCGATCCTTTTTATCCCATTTAGGAATCTGTAGCTTTTAATTTCAACTGTTCTCTGTCAGCCACTCCCAGCTACTATATATTTTCCCTTTCTGCTTTCCTTGTTGCCAGATATAGACCTTCCTTCCAGATCTTCTATTCTGACCTCAGGTGGACAACTGTTGCTGTGGAGCCCTTGGAACTGGTGCTGTCGGATCTCCGGTTACTCCTGTTGTTGTCTCCCTTCGGGGATTATTTGTGGTGTTTGTGCTTTCTCTGTTGTTACCCTAGATGTCAGTGGTGAGGACTAGTGCTCCCACCGCCCTATTCATTACCTAGGGCTTATTTTAGGGTAAGCCAGGGACAAAGCACGTGATCGGTGTACAGGTTAGCAGCCTGTCTAAGGGATGTCAGAGTAGCCAGATGCCAGTGCCAGATGAACTAGGGGTCACGACTCCTCCCTCTCCCTAGTGGAAGGGTACACGGCTTCCCTCCCATCTGCGCCGCACGTCTGTTACCTGCCATATCAGACGTGATAATACTGTGGTGGCAGTGTTTTGTGCTGCACTGTGGTATTTGGTTCCGCTGAAGCAGTGTTGGTCCTGCCTACTTGCATTCCCCAGTCTTCTGTCAATTTTGACCGGCCTACAACATGAAACTACTTTTAGTTTTTTTTCCCGGGCCACTTTAAGTTCCCAGTCCACCCCTGTGGAAGATCCCATCTACCCCAGGGAAGACAAGTGATCTGCAAGGATGGATTCATACCCACATCAGTTGAGGGTGCCACAAAAACATTCCCCAGACCCTAATGCTGCCACCTCCAGCTTGTATTCTTCCAGCAATGGTGTCAGGGTGTTTGTCCTCTGATGTTTCTCACCAGACACACCAACATCTGTCGGTTCAATGAAGCAGTAAACTCATTGGAGAAGGTCACCCTTTGACAATCAGCTGAGGTCCAATTCTGATACTGCAATGAAAATTGAAGCTTCTTCTGCTGATGCCACTCCATGATCAGAGGTGCAGTGACCATCCGAAGCCCCATCCGCAGTAGGGTTACTGAACTGTTGTGTTACACACATGTCTGGTAGCCCCTGGTTTTTTTTTTGGTGGGGAGCTTCTCCACTGTAGCATGTCGGTTGGCCCTCTTGCACCTTTCTAGCTGACGTTCCCCATATCCATGGCACATGGTGCTCCACAGTTTCCAGCTCAGTTATTCACAATGGTGCAATTTGTCCTCACGAGATACACTGTCACCACAGCAGCACTTAAAGGCTTTCTGTCACCAGATTTAACCCTATTAAGCTAGCTGACATTAGCTATGTGCTAATGTCAGCTAAACCAAACTAGCCCATTCCTACTTTTATCTATGCCCCCGTTACGCCAGAAATCAAACTTTTTTTTATATGCTTATTAGCCGCTAGGAGCGGGGGGCGGGGGAGGGGGGGGTGTTGTTCCTGCTCCTAGAGGCTCCGTTCTCCTACCTTTGCTCTGGTGAAGTCTCGCGCCGTTTAGTATTCGGCGCAGGCGCGGTGAGGAAGCTGGCAGCCTGCGAGAGTCTTTCCCTCACTGCACCTGCACCGAATGCTGAACGGCGCGAGACTTCACCAGAGCACAGGGCTGGCAGACAGATGCGAGTGCTGCCTGGACCTGTCAATCAGGACTTGGAGGGAGGCGACAAAGGTGGGAGAACGGAGCCTCTAGGAGCAGAATCAACGCCCCCCTGCTCCTAGAGGCTTATTAGCATATTATAAAAGTTCGATTTCTAGCGTAACAGGGGCATAGATAAAAGTAGGAATAGAACAGTTAGGTTTAGCTGACATTAGCACATCGCTAATGCCAACTAGCTTAATACGGTTAAATCTGGTGACAGAAACCCTTTAAGCAGTTCACAAACTGCGCTGTTTCAGAAATACAGTCACCCTTGTCCTGAAAGCTAATGATCATCCCTTTTTACAAGGGATAAATCGCCCCTTTTACCCATGACACCAACAAGGGATGTGTGTGCTGACAGCACTTACATACCCATCAAGCTGGCTCATGGTACCACCTCGATGGTAAGGTGTGTCTTTTTGCTGATGACACAAAGATTTGTAACAGGGTTGATGTTCCTGGAGGGATACACCAAATGGAAAAGGACTTAGGAAAACTAGAGGAATGGTCAAAAATATGGCAACTAAAATTTAATGTTGATAAGTGCAAGATAATGCACCTGGGACGTAAAAACCCAAGAGCAGAATATAAAATCAGTGATACAGTCCTAACCTCAGTATCTGAGGAAAGGGATTTAGGGGTCATTATTTCAGAAGACTTAAAGGTAGGCAGACAATGTCATAGAGCAGCAGGAAATGCTAGCAGAATGCTTGGGTGTATAGGGAGAGGAATTACCAGTAGAAAGAGGGAGGTGCTCATGCCGCTCTACAGAGCACTAGTGAGACCTCATTTGGAGTATTGTGCTCAGTACTGGAGACCATATCTCCAGAAAGATATTGATACTTTGGAGAGAGTTCAGAGAAGAGCTACTAAACTGGTACATGGATTGCAGGATAAAACTTACCAGGAAAGATTAAAGGACCTTAACATGTATAGCTTGGAAGAAAGACGAGACAGAGGGGATATGATAGAAACTTTTAAATACATAAAGGGAATCAACAAGGTAAAAGAGGAGAGAATATTTAAAAGAAGAAAAACTGCTACAAGAGGACATAATTTTAAATTAGAGGGGCAAAGGTTTAAAAGTAATATCAGGAAGTATTACTTTACTGAGAGAGTAGTGGATGCATGGAATAGCCTTCCTGCAGAAGTGGTAGCTGCAAATACAGTGGAGGAGTTTAAGCATGCATGGGATAGGCATAAGGCCATCCTTCATATAAGATAGGGCCAGGGGCTATCCATAGTATTTAGTATATTGGGCAGACTGGATGGGCCAAATGGTTCTTATCTGCCGACACATTCTATGTTTCTATGTTTCTATGACACATAAGCTACTTGCTGCCGGCATAGAAAGTAGTAAGTGGTCATAATATTGTTACTCGACTGTGTATATTCGGTATATATTTGGTATACACCAGCACTATATATATATATATATATATATAAATATATATATACACTCACCTCAAGAATTATTAGGAACACCATACTAATACAGTGTTGGACCCCCTTTTGCCTTCAGAACTGCCTTAATTCTACGTGGCATTGATTCAACAAGGTGCTGATAGCATTCTTTAGAAATGTTGGCCCATATTGATAGGATAGCATCTTGCAGTTGATGGAGATTTGAGGGATGCACATCCAGGGCACGAAGCTCCCGTTTCACCACATTCCAAAGATGCTCTATTGGGTTGAGATCTGGTGACTGTGGGGGCCATTTTAGTACAGTGAACTCCTTGTCATGTTCAAGAAACCAATTTGAAATGATTCGAGCTTTGTGACATGGCGCATTATCCTGCTGGAAGTAGCCATCAGATGATGGATACATGTTCTCATTCTGTTTACGCCAAATTCGGACTCTACCATCTGAATGTCTCAACAGAAATCGAGACTCATCAGACCAGGCAACATTTTTCCAGTCTTCAACAGTCCAATTTTGGTGAGCTCGTGCAAATTGTAGCCTCTTTTTCCCATTTGTAGTGGAGATGAGTGGTCTTCTGCTGTTGTAGCCAATCCGCCTCAAGGTTGTGCGTGTTGTGGCTTCACAAATGCTTTGCTGCATACCTCGGTTGTAACGAGTGGTTATTTCAGTCAACGTTGCTCTTCTATCAGCTCGAATCAGTCGGCCCATTCTCCTCTGAACTCTAGCATCCACAAGGCATTTTTGCCCACAGGACTGCCGCATACTGGATGTTTTTCCCTTTTCACACCATTCTTTGTAAACCCTAGAAATGGTTGTGCGTGAAAATCCCAGTAACTGAGCAGATTGTGAAATACTCAGACCGGCCCGTCTGGCACCAACAACCATGCCACGCTCAAAATTGCTTAAATCACCTTTCTTTCCCATTCTGACATTCAGTTTGGAGTTCAGGAGATTGTCTTGACCAGGACTACACACCTAAATGCATTAAAGCAACTGCCATGTGATTGGCTGACTAAATAATTGCATTCATGAGAAATAGAACAGGTGTTCCTAATAATTCTTTAGGTGAGTGTATATATATATTATATATATCCTGTATGTTTGCACAGTATACAGGACATGAGCAGTGTGTGTAGTGTAGGAAGGCGCAAGGGACCGTCGTTGACGGAAGGTATGTGTGACCGAGGTTCCTGGCCTCGGTGGAGTAAGAGACAGTTTTCAAGTGTCAGCAGCAGTTCCTGTTTGACACCTTGCTATTTAGTATAGCTGTAATAGCTGATCCGGGACAGCTCTTACTGGGAGTAGCCAAAGTGCTGGGTGGGTGACTACGCCCCACGTTCCAGGCCAGGTTTTGAAAGGCCTATAAAAAACAGCCAGCAGTGTCAGGTGGTGGTGATGATCTCTCTCTGACATTGGAGCTCTGGCAATCTCTGTGGAATCTGAGCCTTGTGCCAGGCTGGAGGCCTGAGAACGGGAGGGTGTGGATTAACACCCACGATAAAAGGTGACTGTTTTTGCTGTATGAACTGTCTAGGTGTGAACGAACACCAAAACTGCAAATGGACTGTTGTACTGTTTTGTTGCCATAAGTGTGAATAAAACACTGAAGTTTTTGAGTTACAAACTGGTCTTTGCCTCTATACTGCGTCCGCTTGTCCTGTCTACCAGAGCGAATCCCCACAGTAGTGACATTTACACAGGCAGGCAGATAAACACACTGTAAGAAGGTACCTGGAATCATCGTGGATGGAAGGTATGTGTCACCGAGGTTCCTGGCCTCGGTGAAGTAAGAGCCGGTATTTTATGTGTCAGCAGCAGCAATTGCTAACTGACACCTTGAGATATAGCATGGCTGATTTAGCTGATACGGGACGGCTCTTACTGGGAGTAGTCAAAGTGCTGGGTGGGTGACTACTCCCCATGTTCCAGGCCGGGTTTTGCCAAGCATAAAAACCAGCCAGCACTGCTACTGCCAGAGGGAGGTAAATCTACCACGGATTTACCTCCCTCTGACAATGGAGCTCAGGAGTCTGTGTGCTGTGAACTGAGGGCTGTGCTGGGATTGGAGGTTTGAGACGGGCTGGGGGACTCAGGCCCCTCTAAAGGCGAACAGGCCGCCTATGGACTCGATGAGGCTGAACTGCTAACAGGGTGTGAATTAACACCCCGGAGAAAAGGTGACTTTTATTGTTTATGGACTTTCCTTGTGTCTGAACAAACACCAAGCCACCTGCGTTTTGTGATACTCCTTATATGCATTTTGTTATTTACCAATGTGTGAATAAACACTGCTGTTTGATTCAAGAACTGTGCACTTTGCCTCTATACTGCATCTGCTAGTCCTAACTACCAGAGCGAATCCCCACAACACAAATACAGATACAAACACTTACTGTATATACTTACACACTGCAGCTTCTCCATCCTCTCCTCTATCAGACCGTGGAGTCTTTTAGGTGGTTAAGGACCTTTGAGATAGACATGTGACAATCTCGAAAGGTCCTTTACCCTTGCATACATCTATATCTAATAATTATTGTACATCACATTTTTATGGCGTTTTTTACCCTAAAACATACATGTCTGCAGGGCTGGAGGCTAAATTGCTACCCCTTGCAGTCTTGCCCTTTTGGAAATACTCTGACCTAGTCATCTAGCCATCACAATATACAGGTATCTATCTATCCTATCTATCTATCTATCTATCTATCTATCTATCTATCTATCTATCTATCTATCTATCAATATTTGTGTTCTATCTTTCTATCTAATATGATTATCTATCTCAGTCTATCTATCTATCTATCTAATATGTATTATCTATCTCAGTTTATGTCTATTTCTATCTATCTATCTTATATCATTATCTGTCTCATTTTATCTATATCTATGTGTCTATCTATTATCTATCTTAGCTTATGTCTATCTATATCTAGCTACCTATCTATCTATCTATCTATCTATCTATCTATCTATCTATCTATCTATCAATATTTGTGTTCTATCTTTCTATCTAATATGATTATCTATCTCAGTCTATCTATCTATCTATCTAATATGTATTATCTATCTCTGTTTATGTCTATTTCTATCTATCTATCTTATATCATTATCTGTCTCATTTTATCTATATCTATGTGTCTATCTATTATCTATCTTAGCTTATGTCTATCTATATCTAGCTACCTATCTATCTATCTATCTATCTATCTATCTATCTATCTATCTATCTACCTATCATCTATCTCAGTTTATATCTACCTATCTGTCTGTCTGTCTGTCTATCTATCTGTCTGACAGTCTGTGTATCATGGCCTGTGTTTCTGATGATGTAGTATCCGCACTAACGTCACTGCTCTCTCCTCAGCACCACCAGCAGCATTGCTCCTCCTGCTCCAGTATGCCTCACTCTCCCCACCTGCTCTTCCTCTCCCTCCTCCTCCCTTTTCTCTTCTCCATCTCTGCTTCTCTGTGCATCCAGTTTCAGCAGCCTGACCATCCCTCCTCCCCCACAACACCGCTTCAGCCAACCAGCACTGCCTGGCAGGGCAGGGACCCGGAGGGACAAACAGGAGGCAGAGGACAGCAGCACACACATCCACACTGGGTGCTGTGACACAGCAGGAGAGCATTCCCACCAGCTGTCAGACCAGGGAAGACGGTCTTGATGCTCCACCGCAGAGGGAAGCAGTGACAAGGAAGACAGCCAGGTACCGCCCTACATCCCTCCGTGTCCTTCATCCTTGTCGCCTGCATTCTCATCCCTTCAATGATATGCCTGACACACACAACTGCTATTTGTTTACTGAGTATCTACAGACTATTATTCTCAGGTTTCCTTGTTCCTCTCCCGTATCATTTCCACATCAGTGATACGTCTATGTGGACATGTTTCCTCCTCCTTTCCTCTGAAT
Organism: Bufo bufo; assembly: GCF_905171765.1. NCBI lineage: Eukaryota > Metazoa > Chordata > Amphibia > Anura > Bufonidae > Bufo > Bufo bufo. Next base: position 132,434,652 of record NC_053392.1, on the reverse strand, counting down.
GTCCTTCACGTCTTGTCTGCACTTCTGTACCTTTCTATACCTCCATCTTCACCTCCATCTTTCCACCCTCTGTCCTTATTTTTCTTCTTCCATTGCCCTCCCTTTCTCCTTTTTCCTTGCTCAGTCTCCCTCCCTTCTCTCATTCCCATGGGACATTCCTGCACCAGGCGTTTAACCCATTCATCACCTCAAGGGCCTTTGGTGCACCACTGGCCATCTACCAGTCTGCTACTGCTTCTTGTCTATGATGTCTGAGCCAGGAGACCGTGATGAATGACTGGTATTATTACAAGTGACGGGTCATAAATAGATCTTTGTAGGTCATGTACAGACGCTGTAGGTGGACAACTGTCTGCGTGGCTTTGCATGATGCATTTCTCATGTCCTGGTGCTCTAAATATTAGTATCTTACATCCCTTTATATATTATAGGTTTATATTGTGTTTGTGTATCACGCCCTTAGGGTATAATATAATGTATTGTGTGATACAAGGTAGATACAATCTTCATATGATCGGAATCCAGGTTTGCATGTTCGTGTCATGTAGGCTTCTATGATGCCTCCTCCGTTATGTTATGACCATCCACATGTTTCTTGCCTGCCTTTGTGTCTGCTGTGATTTTAATGTGACGTCCCCTGTTGAACAGCTGATGATACCACCTTATTTTTCTTAGTCCCCACCCGCCATTTTTTGCTGAACTCAGAGTTGTAACAATACAGAGCAGCATCACACCTAGGCCGACATTGTGGTCAGAATGAATATACACTATACATGGTTGGGTGGGTCAAGATGGGGTAGTAACCACCCTCTAGGGGTATGACAATGCAAACTCTAGTGATTCCCCCGCCCATTGCGCTTGCTTCTCTTTTTTGGCAGATAATGTGTTTACAGGCTACACGGGGAGAGGTTCCCGGATAAATTATATGTGGATCACATCGTGATTATGGCTGGAAGGTTCAGCAGGCAGCTGTGCCATGGATGAAATTCTAATAAGGAAGAAATTGCTGTGTCTAGATGACTGGTGGAATCACCTGCAGTAGTGAAATACTCTGCAGATATGGTTGGGCCTGAGTGTCCAGTGGCACAGCGTGGATTCTAGAAATCGGATTTTGCGGCTCGATTAGTACTGAAAGACTACAAATGATAAGGTCATTAATTTCATATATCTATGGGTCATCGGAAACATAGGCAGGTTTCAGATGGTTAATGCATGAGTAATGTAAAAAGGGAAAATCAGACATCATATAGTACATGATAATCTCTTTCTAACAAAGCCAGAACCAGCCCTGTACCTCACTTTCAGAGATCTCCCCATTCATTGCTCCAATTGCTCTGCTAGACTTTCAGGCTAGAAGCTTAGAGGGCATATTTTTTCTAAAAGTAGATACTGCTGGTGGCAGTTAAAGGACGTAACTGAGCATGTGTGTCCACATCAGCAAGGTAGACAAAGAAATATGGAAAAGAACAAACAGCAGGTGGCGCTGTTCAGATAACATTTTATTGTATAACTCAGTGGCCATACAACATTTTTAATGACATGCTATTATAAAAGTGCTGTTTATAAAAAATGTCTAATATTATCTGTGGGAGAACCCCTTTAAAAGAGATCAAGATGAAAGACAAGCAATGGAATGACACAGCTTTAGCTATATAGTGATGACTATGCCCTGGGCAACAGAAATCATTTTAATATCCCCAAATACATAACATAAAATAATTTGCCCTGCTACACATTTGAAGCAGAACCCAAAGTCATAAAAGCGTTGTGCTAAATGACTACCTACATGGGTAAAACTGAATGACACTCGGTGGACAAAGAACCAACCTCTGCCACCCAGTGTCAGGCAGCTGCCGCCAGGCCAAGTGAAATCATGGGATGCATGGATGCACCTGAATAAAAAAACATTCAAAATATACCAGAATTCTGGTGCTCGCCTGACAAGGGTGTGGTTTCATGGGAAAGATAATGTAATTTCCCAAAAATGGGGCATGGTTTAGGATGTTACAATGTGGGTCAAAATTTTGACAACATTTTAGTGCAAAATTCTGACATAAAGTAAGCCAACCAATAGGTGGCATAGAGTCAGACTAGACCGTCTGTGATAAATCTGGCCCTCCAGATTATCTAGTCTAAATGCTAGGATTGGTAAATCTGCCCCAGCGTGTGCACTTTTCAACACCCATGTAAAAGAAGGAAGTAACTGAACCAAAGCCGGTGCACAGAAGGGTGACCAAAGTACCCCTCAATAGTACCAAAATCAGTACCAAAAATAGTGATCAAACTTAAAGCTAAGGGTCAATTTACTCACTTTGCACAAATATATAAAATATAACAAATCCTGTTTCCGATGGCCATTTTTCCCTATTTTCTTGAATGAATGGTTATTTCTAATAGGCCACTTCCCTTAACCCCTTTTACATATGATTTGTTGTTTATCATTATTACATTTCTAAATTAAATTGTCACTTATTATTTTGGCTCTTTTACATACAAATTATTGTTCTTAATTATTATATTTGAGTGTAATATATTTCTACACATGAGTCTGATGTCCTAATGGTTTCCAGGGTAAAATGTACACTTCCAGTACAGCAGTCTAGTCTTTAGGACAGCACCCAATTCTTTGTCCGCATGTGCCTGATAAAGGCAGTGTCCTGCCGTTGAAACGTGCATCGTCCTTGTATTTTATTTCGGCTTGTATGTACTTTTAATTATAAATTTGATTATCTTAGATCCCCGTTGGACCTGATTTTTTGTACCGCTCTACAAATATATCAATAGACAGTCCATAAATCAGTTCTGATGATCTTAAAGGATTGACATCCACTATGTCTAGAGATAGCAAGGTTTCACCATCATCATAAATGGGCATTCTTTACTATAAGAGCAGAGAGAATATAAACTCTGCCACCCATTGTTGTTGAAAGAGATCATAAGTGATCCTGGCCTTGCTTCATAAATGTAATAACTCAAGTTACTGTATATAGATTACTGCAAATGGGTCACTGATCCAGGGATCCATGTTTGTGCAATGTGTCCTGGCAGTTAAGTGGTAACCATACAACCTTGGAAGGTCAACCGTATTGAAGTCAGTTTTCTACACAGTTTATCTACTAGTTGGAATATATTTAGGATTAGGAATCTACTATGCAATGACTTTAAAGGTTCCCATGCATTTTAGACAAAGGTCAGCTGAACCTATCAATTTCAGCAGGGCTGGAAGACTATCTAATATGTATGAAGAGGTATGGCAATATGGTCACCTTACCCTAGTCTGAGGACTGTTCCAGAAGCCATCACAGGCTGTTGTAAATGTAGAAATGTCAGATGGTCATACATGGCACATTGGCCTACAGTGCTGGGAGTTTAGCAGCATGGATTATCCTGGGGTGTGCAGTGATGGGAAGGGCACACCTTTCTTCCCTTCTGGGCACATCCTGGTCTTGGGGTTCTCCTACCTGATGGTGGTTTAGGGTGCCCTTGATGGTGATGAATTGTGAGGTGATGGCAAGGTCCCCTTGCAGGGGTGGAGGCATGTTGATGATGAGGCAGTTTTAACAGTGGAAAAGTTCTTTACTTACTGTAGATCCCATAAAGTCCTTTCAGACAACTTGCCCACAGAACTTCTACATGCACCTCCCCTCAACACAGTAATGCTTCTTAAAGGGCATCTGTCAGCAGTTTTGTACCTATGAAACTGGCTGACCTGTGAGCTTGGCAGCTGAAGGCATCAGTGTTGTTCCCATGTTCATATGTGCCTGCATTGCTGAGAAAAATTTAGTTTTAATATATGCAAATGAGCCTCTAGGAGCCACAGGGGGCTCTGTTCTCAACTTTTAATGTAGTACAAGTAAGGAAACAACCCTTGAATCTAAATATACAGTATACTCGTGTGTATAATTTGGTTCTATCATATTTGATCAAATTTGTCTTGGTCACAATTACACCATCTCCTTCATAACTCAGACTTATATATTTGTCCTTGAAATCTTTAGCTTTTTTAGATCAGTCTTTGAAGTCCCTTGATGTTACTTTTTGTTTGATTTACAGTATTTTAGAAATTGTTTTTCATATCTATCATTCTGTTCCTGACAATGACTCATATGGTGCATACAAAACCATCTTTGTTGAAATAACATAAAATGATTTCTTATTGGATTTTATGTGATAAGACAGTCGCCATGTAAGTACTGATCATTATGGGAAGTGTACACGGCAGGTATTGTTTATATACCTTTATAAGTATGTTACAAGATAGACCTTTGTAGCCTAAGTATGATGGTGACATGCCATATGCAGATAGATTCCCCGTACCGTATGCATATATTACTAAATTAATGTTGTTCATTTGTAAATTGGAAATATATTACAGAACATCAACCATACCCATGGTTGTCTCATCTCAACCTTTCATAGCCGAGATGGGAATAACCACAGTAAGCGTCGGTTGTGGTAGACTAAAGAGGTTATCCAATTTCTCAAAACCCCCCCCCCACACCGGTAATATACTTACCCCTCTCCTGGTCCCCGCACCGCCGCTGCTGCTTCTCCCTGCACACGGATGAAAACATCCCGTGTCGGAGGAGCAGCCAATGGCAGGCGGGAACGGGGACGAGCCTCCCTAGCATCGCGGAGAAGAGGATCAGGGAGCGATGAATAATGCCAGCGTCGCTTTATTCACCGTTTCCAGGGCCTCCTGTACTAATGAGCGCTTCCAAAATTGGAAATGCTTATTAGTTGTATGAGAGTTTTTCCTAGCCCTGGCGCTCATTTTCTGTGCCTTTGGGGAGAACTCTACCTTCTCAGTGGACGCAGGATGGTCTTAGGTTACTTTCACACTAGCGTTTTAGTTTTCCAGTATTGGAAACGCTTCAGTTTTGTCCCCATTTATGCTCAATGGGGACAGAACTGAACTGAACACAACGGAATGCTCCAAAATGCATTCTGTTACGTTTAGTTGCGTTCCCATACCGGAGAGCAAACTGCAGCATGTTGTAGTTTGCTTTCCGTCCTGGGATGCGGAGCAAGACAGATCCGGCATGACCCCCAATGCAAGTCAATGGGGACGGATCCGTTTTCTCTGCCACAATAGAAAACGGATCCGTCCTCCATTGACTTTTAATGGAGTTCATGACGGATCCGTCTTGGCAACGTCAAAGATAATACAACCGGATCCGTTCATAACTGATGCAGGTGGTTGTATTATCAGTAATGGAAGCGTTTTGCTGAACCCTCCCTGATCCAGTAAAAACGCTAGTGTGGCTAGCTACACCGCTGTGTGTAGGTGTTGATGTGCGCTGGTTTTGTGTACATACCTTCTACTGACCAGATAGAGGTAGGGTGTTTGAGATTAGAAACATGGTTGCTGTCTTCCAAAAACAGCAGTGCAACCCATTTAAGTAAACTGGGATGATTTTTCATACCGGAAACCACCTAAAGACAAGAATGGTGCTGTTTCTGGAAGAACCTGACCTGTTTTTCTAATGTCATTTATACTTTGACTGTTATTCATGTTCATTTTAATGAGCAATTAGGTATCAGAAATTGAAAAGTGATAATGAACACAAATTTTCTGTTTCTGGAAGCCACCAAATATTGATTTTAATGAAAAGATTGGAAATACGATTGAATGACTGTTCTGTGTATTTACTAACGGATCCCTGCCAGATCTGAAAGCATAGTAATATGGCATATGTAACCCGGTCAGCTTTGTGTGGGTAATGCATAAATGAGTCAAATAGGCAATAAAAATGCAAAGTAATACACTTGGGCCACTGAGCACAAAGGCTGCATAGAGGATGAATTAGATAATGACTCACACTCATGCATCAAAAGGACCTGCATGCAATGTAAGAAAACAGGCTGGTACTTGGCAATGTAAGTGTGCAGCGCCTTACTGCCACAGCAGTGGTCCACTGCTTAAAGGGGTTATCCAAACCTGGAAAACTCACCCCCAATGCCTGAGCCCTTCATACAGAGAAAACTTACCTGGTTCCTGACACCTGTGTCCTTCTGGATCACTCCATGGCCGTTGCTGCATCTCCCCGGCATGCAGATCACAACATCCGTCGACGTGGGGGTGTAGCCAATAGCAGGCTGCGCCACTGACCCGCTCCCTTTGCGTCACATGTGACGTCACACGTGACACAAGGGGGAAGATCGCCGTTGATGATTCTGGACTATTATCTCCTCTAATACATGAGTAGCACTGCAGATAAGGAGTTCAGATTACTATTTTTTATTTTCCTACTGCCCCCCGTTCCCACACTGTCAGCGCTCAGAGCTGTGCTGAAATACAAAGTCTGAACTGCTGCGCCATTGGTGCTAATGGAGAGGACTCATGTGCACATTCACCGCAGCTCTGACAATGTATTTCTGCGCAGCTTTAAATTCTGACATTGGAGGAATGGGGGACAGTAGGAAAATAAAAAATACTGATCCGGATTCCTCATCTGAAGTGCAGTTCATTTATTACTGCAGATAATAGTCCAAAACTGTGGTGACAGATACCCTTTAAAGTTCATCTGTCAGCAGATTTGTACCTATGAAACTGGATGACATGTTACATGTGTGCTTGGCAGCTAAACGCATCTGTGTTGGTCCCATGTTCAGATGTGCCTGCATTGCTGAGAAAAATTATGTTTTATTATTTGCAAAATACCCGCTAGGAGCAATGGGGGCGTTGCCCTTACTCCTAGTGGCTCTGCTCTCTCTGCAACTGCTGTGTCCTCTCTACTAAACATACTTTATAAAGCTGAAAAATGATATACGTCCATCCAGTTCAGCCTGTTATCCTGCAAGCTGATCCAGAGGAAGGCAAAAAAAAAAACATGAGGTGGAAGTCAATTCTCCTCATTTTAGGGGGAAACAAATTCCTTCCCAACTCCAATCAGGCAATCAGAATAACTGCCTGGATGAACGACCCCTCTCTAGTAGCTATAGCCTGTAATATTATTACGCTCCAGAAATAAATCCAAGCCCCTCTTGAGTTCTTTTAGTGAACTCACCATCACCACCTCCTCAGGCAGAGAGTTCCATAGTCTCCGAGCTCTTACCATAAAGAATCCTCTTCTATTTTTGTGTAGAAACCTTCTTTCCTCCAGACGCAGAGGATGTATCCTCGTCACAGTCACAGTCCTGGGGATAAATAGATGATGGGATAGATCTCTGTACTGACCCCTGATATATTTATACAGTTATTACATCCCCCTCATTCATCTTTTTTCTAAACTGAATAAACCTAATTTGGATAATCTTTCAGGGTACTGTAGTTCACCCATTCCAGTTACTACTTTAGTTGCCCTCCACTGCACACTCTCCAGCTCTGCTATGTCTGCCTTGTTCACAGGAGCCCAGAACTGTGCACAGTACTCTATGTGTGGTCTCAGTGGCGTAGTGTGGGTTGCTAGCACCCGGGGCAAGTTTCCCCCCCCCCCACCTGTCACCTGCAGTCCTATGTAACACTACAGATAACACAATGATAATTCTCTGAGTACAGATAATGTAGTAGATGGGTGTGAGGCCCCAGAATGCAGAACACGCACAGTGTGACCGGAAGTCTGGGGCCAGGATGCGGCAGGGTGGGCCATATTCTCAATCCACCCCCCAACCCTACCGTGAAACAAATATGTGGATGGACATTCTTATATACAGTAGAATACAGCACCACATACCTTATCCATCGAGTGACATCTCCTGTGATGTAGACTTTCCTCAACGGCTTCATTCGGAGTTAAGACCGCCATGATACCTTCTTTCAGCCGCGTCTCATCTCTACAGAGTTTCACAGAAAACATTTTTAGATTCCTCACTTTACTATCATCCTCTACTATCCTCTACTATCATTATACACAGGGGGCAATTATATATACTAGTAATACAGAGGGGGTCATTATAATAATACATAGGGGGCTATTACATATACTAATAATACAGAGGGGCCATTATATATACTAATAATACAGAGGGGGCCATTATATATTATAATAATACAGAGGGTCCATTATATATACTAATAATACAGAGGAGGGGCCATTATATATTATAATAATACAAAGGGGCAATTATATATACTAATAATACAGAGGGGGCTATTATATATACTAATAATACAGAGGGGCCATTATATATACTAACAATACAGAGGGGGGCATTATATATACTAATAATACAGAGGGGGCATTATACACTCACCTAAAGAATTATTAGGAACACCATACTAATACGGTGTTGGACCCCCTTTTGCCTTCAGAACTGCCTTAATTCTACGTGGCATTGATTCCACAAGGTGCTGATAGCATTCTTTAGAAATGTTGGACCATATTGATAGGATAGCATCTTGCAGTTGATGGAGATTTGAGGGATGCACATCCAGGGCACGAAGCTCCCGTTCCACCACATCCCAAAGATGCTCTATTGGGTTGAGATCTGGTGACTGTGGGGGCCATTTTAGTACAGTGAACTCATTGTCATGTTCAAGAAACCAATTTGAAATGATTCGAGCTTTGTGACATGGTGCATTATCCTGCTGGAAGTAGCCATCAGAGGATGGATACATGTTCTCATTCTGTTTACACCAAATTCGGACTCTACCATTTGAATGTCTCAACAGAAATCGAGACTCATCAGACCAGGCAACATTTTTACAGTCTTCAACAGTCCAATTTTGGTGAGCTTGTGCAATCTGTAGCCTCTTTTTCCTATTTGTAGTGGAGATGAGTGGTACCCGGTGGGGTCTTCTGCTGTTGTAGCCCATCCGTCTCAAGGTTGTGCGTGTTGTGGCTTCACAAATGCTTTGCTGCATACCTCGGTTGTAACGAGTGGTTATTTCAGTCAACGTTGCTCTTCTATCAGCTTGAATCAGTCGGCCCATTCTCCTCTGACCTCTAGCATCCACAAGGCATTTTTGCCCACAGGACTGCCACATACTGGATGTTTTTCCCTTTTCACACCATTCTTTGTAAACCCTAGAAATGATTGTGCGTGAAAATCCCAGTAACTGAGCAGATTGTGAAATACTCAGACCGGCCCGTCTGGCACCAACAACCATGCCACGCTCAAAATTGCTTAAATCACCTTTCTTTCCCATTCTGACATTCAGTTTGGAGTTCAGGAGATTGTCTTGACCAGGACCACCCCCCTAAATGCATTGAAACAACTGCCATGTGATTGGTTGACTAGATAATTGCAGTAATGAGAAATAGAACAGGTGTTCCTAATAATTCTTTAGGTGAGTGTATATACTAATAATACAGAGGGACCATTATATATTATAATAATACAGAGGGGGCATTATATATTATAATAATACAGAGGGGGCCATTATACACTGCTCAAAAAAATAAAGGGAACACTTAAACAACACAATGTAACTCCAAGTCAATCACACTTCTGTGAAATCAAACTGTCCACTTAGGAAGCAACACTGAGTGACAATCAATTTCACATGCTGTTGTGCAAATGGGATAGACAACGGGTGGAAATTATAGGCAATTAGCAAGACACCCCCAATAAAGGAGTGGTTCTGCAGGTGGTGACCTGGCCACTTCTCAGTTCCTATGCTTCCTGGCTGATGTTTTGGTCACTTTTGAATGCTGCCAGTGCTTTCACTCTAGTGGTAGCATGAGAGGGAGTCTACAACCCACACAAGTGGCTCAGCTTATCCAGGATGGCACATCAATGCGATCTGTGGCAAGAAGGTTTGCTGTGTCTGTCAGCGTAGTGTCCAGAGCATGGAGGCGCTACCAGGAGACAGGCCAGTACATCAGGAGACGTGGAGGAGGCCGTAGGAGGGCAACAACCCAGCAGCAGGACCGCTACCTCCGCCTTTGTGCAAGGAGGAACAGGAGGAGAACTGCCAGAGCCCTGCAAAATGACCTCCAGCAGGCCACAAATGTGCATGTGTCTGCTCAAACGGTCAGAAACAGACTCCATGAGGGTGATATGAGGGCCCGACGTCCACAGGTGGGGGTTGTGCTTACAGCCCAACACCGTGCAGGACGTTTGGCATTTGCCAGAAAACACCAAGATTGGCAAATTTGCCACTGGCGCCCTGTGCTCTTCACAGATGAAAGCAGGTTCACACTGAGCACATGTGACAGACGTGACAGAGTCTGGAGACGCTGTGGAGAACGTTCTGCTGCCTGCAACATCCTCCAGCATGACCGGTTTGGCATTGGGTCAGTAATGGTGTGGGGTGGCATTTCTTTGGAGGGCCGCACAGCCCTCCATGTGCTCACCAGAGGTAGCCTGACTGCCATTAGGTACCGAGATGAGATCCTCAGACCCCTTGTGAGACCATATGCTGGTGCGGTTGGCCCTGGGTTCCTCCTAATGCAAGACAATGCTAGACCTCATGTGGCTGGAGTGTGTCAGCAGTTCCTGCAAGACGAAGGCATTGATGCTATGGACTGACCCGCCCGTTCCCCAGACCTGAATCCAATTGAGCACATCTGGGACATCACGTCTCGCTCTATCCACCAACGTCACGTTGCATCACAGACTGTCCAGGAGTTGGCAGATGCTTTAGTCTAGGTCTGGGAGGAGATCCCTCAGGAGACCGTCCGCCACCTCATCAGGAGCATGCACAGGCGTTGTAGGGAGGTCATACAGGCACGTTGAGGCCACACACACTACTGAGCCTCATTTTGACTTGTTTTAAGGACATTACATCAAAGTTGGATCAGCCTGTAGTGTGTTTTTCCACTTTAATGTTGAGGGTGACTCCAAATCCAGACCTCCATGGGTTAAAAAATTTGATTTCCATTTTTTTTTTTTGTGATTTTGTTGTCAGCACATACAACTATGTAAAGAACAAAGTATTTCAGAAGAATATTTAATTAATTCAGATCTAGGATGTGTTATTTGTGTGTTCCCTTTATTTTTTTGAGCAGTGTATATTATAATAAGACAGAGGGGGCCATTATATATTATAATAACACAGAGGGGCCATTATATATTATAATAATACAGAGGGCCCATTATATATTATAATAATGCAGAGGGGCTATTATATATACAAATTCTTTGCTTTTTCTTCTATTTATACTGATGATGCCCACCTCCTCCATAGTGCCCCCAGTTTGTCCTGTCTTAGGGTAGTTGCACACAAAAAATAAATAAATACTAACTCACCTCTCTTCCTCACGCCATCACCGCTTGTGGCGTCCCGGCGCAGGCCGTCAGGAACACATCACTGTGCCCTCCTGTGCCGCGTCATCATGTCATCTCACGAGACCCGAGGCAGGAGGTCACAGTGAGGTAATCACGATCTCCTGCACCGTTCTACTGCCTTATGAGGCAGAACGAAGGGGATGGCAGCCATAGGCTCCTGTTTCCCTCCTTAAAATGCCTGCTGCCTTGCGCCCCCTGCAATTTGGCACCCAAGGCAACTCCCCCCTGCCCCCCCCACACTACGCCACTGTGTGATCTGACTAGTGATTTTTAAAGTGGCAGGACTATGTTCTCATCACGGGCATATATGCCCCTTTTGATGCAACCCATTATCTTATTGGCCTTGGCAGCAGCTGTCTGGCACTGGTTTCTACTGTTAAGTTTGCTGTCCACTAAAATTCCTAAGTCCTTTTTCATGTCAGTGTTACCGAGTGTTTTACCATTTAGTATGTACTGGTGACTTGCATTATTCCTTCCCATGTGCATAACCTTACATTTGTCAGTGTTAAACCTCATCTGCAACTTCTCTGCCCAAGCCTCCAATCTATCCAGATCCATCTGTAGCAGTATACTGTCCTCTTCCGTGTTAATTACTTTACACAGTTTTGTGTCGTCTGCACTTTGATTGACAGGGCCAGACATGATCACATTTCTACTGCCTGGCCCTGTCAAAGTGCAGAGGGCTCTGCACTTTCAGAGACTGTAAGTAGAGTAAGCATACTGCCATGTATGTAGTAGACCAGACATGCTAGGCAAATAGAGCAGTCCATAGGACAAGAACACTTGCGTCACTGCTAGTGGCTGAAATAATGGCCATCACTGGTGAGAAATGTTAATAGCAACCACATGTAGAATCTGCTGAATGGTGGGCTGCTGGTGACTGCACTGCAACATCTGGCCCGGAGATGCATTGAATGGTGAGGGCCACAGCTGCAGCTTTATTGATTACTTCATAGGGCTTAAGTTACTTGAGGTTACTCAGGAAACCTTGCTGTGTCCTTTCAGAGATGAAATCTAGACGGTCCCTTCTTGTAAATGGATAGGGATCAATATAGCAAGTGATGTAGGGTCACCTTTGGTATGCCTATCCATATAGCTATATACTAGGAAACTGCATAAACAATGGACTTGAATGTCTATATTTTATCAGTATTCCACCAGTATATGACCCATCACCATCATATATAACATGGCCTAGCACTTTGTGATCCAAAATTGACCTGACTTTTCATGAACATTTCCTGGCACAAGGCCAGAGTGAGTATAATGGTGTCGGAGATAGAACTCACTGTAATCTGTGGAGCAGTATACCTACAGTAATCTTTTTAACAGTTTAAATGCGTTGGAATCTCAGCACATTTGCTGTGTTGCCTCTGGTTGTCCACTGGTCCCCATTACAGTTGAATGCGGCCGGACAGGAACGATGTGGCTTCCAGCAATGCTGAATCCAGAGAACCCTGGCAGACTGTTCCCTGCTGGATCTCACAATGCTAGTGTGAAACTAGCCTTATATATATATATCAGACTACAAAACTGGAAAAAAAAATTGCTTTGAGCTTCACCATGACTCAAACCCAGCTTCCTGCAATGACCTGTATTCTCATATACACTATATGGACATTGGGAATGACCTCTTATTTATTTCGGGTGTTCCATTCAGTCCCATTGCCACATGCGTATAAAATCCAGCCCCCAGCCATGGGATGTCACCTTTGCCACAAGTCCGTTCATGAAATTTCTTCGTTCCATGATATTCCACCATCAGCAACGGTGAGTGGTATTATCACAAAGTGGAAGCATTTAGGAACCAAAGCAACTCAGCCACAAAGTGGAGACCACGTAGAGTTACCCAGCAGGATCACCGACTGCTGAGGAGCATAGTACATAAAAGTCACCAATGCTCTGCTGACTCCATAACTGCAGAGTCCAAACTACCTCTCGCATTTAAATCAGCACGGAAACTGTGTGCCGGGAGCTTTATGGCATGGATTTCCATGGCTGAGCAGCTGGATGCAAGCCTTACATCATCAAGCACAATAACAAGCATCTGATGGAGTGGTATAAAGCACACCGACACTGGACTGGTGCAATGTTCTGTGGAGGGATGAATCGCACTTCTCCATCTGACAGTCTGATGTTTGAGTCTAGGTTTGGAGAATTCCAGGAGAACGTTACCTATCCTACTGCATTGTGCCAACTGTAGATTTTGGTGGAGAAGGGATAATGCTTTGGGGTTGTTTTTCAAGGGTTCGCCTATGTCCCTTCGTTCCAGAGAAGGGAAATCTTGATGCTTCAGCATATCAAGACATTTTGGAACATTGTATGTTTCCAACTTTGTGGGAACAGTTTGGGGAAGGTCCTCTTCTGTTCCAGCATAACCGTGCCCTAGTGTAAAAACCAAGGTCCATAAAGGCATGGTTGGGTGAGTTTGGTGTGAAAGAACTTGATTGGCCTGCACACCATCAAACACCTTTGAGATGAACTAGAACAGAGATTGTGAGCCTGGCCCTCGCATCCAACATCAGTGTGTGACCTCACATAAATGGATGAATTGGCAAAAAATTCCCATAGACATGCTCCAAAATCTTGTAGGAAGCCTTCCCAGAAGAGTAGAAGCTGTTTTATCTGCACAGATGGGGACCAACTTCATATTAATGCCTATGAATTTAGAATGGAAGTCCATAAAAGCTCCTGTAGGTGTAATGTGTAGGTGTCTCAATACTATTGTCCATATAGTGTCTGTTGGCAGCATGCATGATTACTACCACTTTTACTAGTAACCTGTCATCTATTAATCTTCCTTGTATCCTTAGCTACCAGCCCCCTATGACCTGGCCCTCATGCAATTAGCAGCAGCAGAGATATAAGGAATGTGATTGTACAGTACCAGGGCTCTCAAAGGCACATTTTAGTCAATGCCAGAATACTTGAAATATAATGGTGTTTTCAAGAGCTATATGAATGCATCACTAACGGAGGCTAACAGATGGGAGGATGGCGGACTGGAAGCTAGCTGCATTGAATCCCTCTTTAGAGGGGCTGGTTAACTGGTCATTTAATGGGTGCTTGCATATACAGTATTTTTGAGTGTCTTGTGGGATAAATCTCAGGCATGAAGGGTTTGATAATTGAGATCCTAAAAAATCGACCATCATTGATATCATTGGTCTTCAGCTGTCGCTGTCCTAGAAGCATGTTCTCCTGTTACCTCTTCTGCTTACTGTCAGCTGCAGGGTGTACGTGGGTGCTGTTTATTTGTTCTGTGTATAAGGTATAGCCACCTGCGTGTGTCATACGCCAGCTGTGCCTGCATTATGTGACAGTACAGTCACCAGCATCCCTTACATTCCCCCCCCCCCATCCTTTGGAGGTTCATTAGCCAAATCCCACAATATATTTTCTCTGTTGCATATGACGGCTCTGACCACAATTCACTGCTTGCAGCTACAGCTTAAATATCCTACTGTAGCTTCATCATTCATTGATTGCTATGCCATACATGTAGATCGTGTCACGCCCTGTCATCAGTCTGTATTACATCATGCCAGAGTTAACCCTTACTTATATCTGAGGTTTTAAAAAGGTGGCCACACTGTCACGAGGGTGTCTAGAACCACGCCTGACTCCGTTATACCCGGGGTCAGGAAGTCGCAGCGGTTGGCTGCGCGCTCTATGTAAGATAGGGCTGTTTCCTTATGGTAGCTTTCTGGGTTTGCTTTGCAACCCTTTTTGGCTCACTCAGGGATCCGTAGCTCCTTCTCCTCAGCTGTTCCTTGTCCAGCACTCCCAACCTCCTTATATTCCCCTCTCACACTTCTCTGGTTGCCAGATATAGAGCTTCCTGCCTGGACATCTATTCTGACCCTCTGGAGCTGTGTTGCTGCGTTCTCTGGTTGTTGGTCCAGAACGCTACCCTCCGGATCCCTGTTGGACCTTTGTGGTCTATTGTGATCGCCCACCTGGGTGTATGTGTTTGTCTGTATTGTCTGTCCTCTCCCTGGTGTTTCCCTCTTAGTGTCAGTGGTGCGGACTAGCGATCCCACCGGCCCGTTCACTATCTAGGGCTCATTTTAGGGAAAGCCAGGGTTTAGGCACGTGATCGCCGCACGGGTGAGGAACCCGTCTAGGGACGTCAGGGCAGTCAGGTGCCAGCCGCAAGGTGAGTCAGGGGTCACCACCTTTCCCTCTCCCTTGGGCAGGGCTTTCCCTTTTCCCTCCCTGTGCGTGTCGCCGGTCATTACACACACACATGAAAAAAACTGGGTTTTTCCTCCCAATTGCACTATAAATATGAGGATAGTGGCAAAAGTGGGGTCTGGCAGTGGGACTGTAAGTCTGATGGCCTCCACACACATTAGATCTTCCGCCGATTATACTGATATCGGCAGGTTAGGGCTAATTTTGTCTAAGGTGTTTGAGCACTTTGAGGGTGCTGCCACACGTCCTGGCTTTTTGATGCAGTTTTTAAAGGCAAAATAAGGCGTGGATCATAACAGGAGAGAAAAGGACTTCTTGACACTGAAGTCTCATGACCATAATAGCAGTTAATTTCTTGCTCCAGGATCTACAGCAGTTTTTTCCATTTCACGAATACATGGCTTATAATATGCATTTTGCAACCAGAGCTCATTAATCATGTCTTTGACATGAGCGTTTGCATTAGGGAGAGCTTTATGTTTTCACTTGCATGGGGCCGTCCTGCAGTTCCCTGTACTGTAGGTGGTCGGAGCGCAGCTGTACAGGAAAAAAAAACGGTGATAAAGTGGCGGCATATCCTAGTTATATGGCATCATTTCATCATATGGGAATAACCCTTTAAACTTTACGTTAGAGGCGGACAACCAAAGTAATAAATGACTCTACTTTTGAGTCTAATAGGTGTCTAGAGCACCTGAATGTTTTTTGAGTGCAATAATATTACAAGTGGGGTAGTAGATTTCTGGAGATGGGTTGCTGATCCAAGGATTTTTTCTAACTGCCAGATTTGGAATAGTGAAAGAATATTTTTCTCTAAAATAAGGAAAATTGGAATCTCTCTTATGGAGGAAGGAGGGAGGGTTGCCTTCTTCTGGATCAACATTGCATGAGAATAGACTGGACTGGATGGACAAGTCTTTTTCAGCTGTAGTGAGAACACTACAATACTATTGAGATGACCTCATAAATTGTGCACTTGTAGAGTATATCGAGAGCGTATGCAGTCATGTACGGTATTATCCTGCCTGTTGACTCAGAGCTTGGTCCTATTAACATATTTGGCTCTCTATTTTCAGTGTTATACCTGAGATGACTTATCTACTCTCCCACAGGATTTCTTAGTCTATCGACTTCTTCTTGCCTCCAGTTTGATTTGTGTCTTTGTCATACCTTACTCATGGTCTATGGCTCAGAATAATTGCAGATGAATTTGTCTGCGCTGCTGCTGCATTGGAAAACTGACAGCTTCGTGGAGCCATTTTACTTCACTTGAGATGGTGCCAACTGATGTTTATTGTGTGCATGACGTCTGCAGTCCCGGAACGAGCATTTATTAGAAAAGCATGACGCATCCGTCTTCCGCAACACAACAGTAGTCAGGGCTCGTACTTAACAAAAGAGTCTAGAAGGATGAAAAAGAAAGGAAGATGTGGATTATCTGTATTGTTCTGTATTCTTCTGGGCTAATAAAGTGCCTGCTGCCATTCTCCAGTAGTAACGGAAGAATATGTATAAAATTATCCCCCTATGTCAAGATCATGACTTAGACACAGAATGGGAGCTTGCAGGGTCATGCTAGGCCAGTGGTGGCGAACCTATGGTACACGTGCCAGAGGAGGCACTCAGAGCTCTGTGGGCACGCGGTTCTGTGTGGGCGTCGCGTAGTGTTACCACCTGTGCACTATTACTAATGAGCACTTCTATTGTGGAGCGCTCATTAGTACACCCTTTGCCCCCTCTTTTGCTTGTGTTAAGAGAATAAATAAATAAAACTCGCCTCATAATTTGATCATGTCGCGGGGAACACTCGCTGCTCACTGGATGCGTAGGACAGGACCTGCGCTCAAGCAGTGAGTGGATGAGATGAGTTTTATATTTTTAATTTTTTGCTCAAGAAGAGTGGGGAAGGGGGCATTAATAATATAGTGGCATCTAATAGGGCCATTGTTAATACTGGGAGCCACTAATGGAGGAAAAGTAATACTAGGGGGCACTAATATGGGCATTAATTTTACTGGGGGTCATTAATGGGGGCCTTATTAATACTGGAGGCCACTACTGGGGCATTATTAATACTGGGGGCCACTAATGGGACATTTTAATACTAGGGGGCGCCAATGGGGCCTGTATTAAGCCATGCTACCACAGCTTAACTTGGCCGGTGTTTTTCAGTATTCAGGTTATATTGCCGCGTTGGAACTTTGCAATAAGTAGGTGGGTTTTGGGTTGCAATTTGGGCACTTGGACTCTAAAAGGTTGGTTATCACTGCACTAGGCCTTCCTGTGTCAGCTGTCCATCATCCAAATCTAAGCGAGTTTAGCTGCCACCACTCGTCCTATCAGGCTGACCAGGCACCTTGCATTAAACAACACACAAGTACACTCTTTACTATGCTCTCTAGCATTCCCTGGGTCAATACGCCAATATTGGTAAATTATTCTTCTAAGGTTGTGGCTTTGTTAGAACACAAGAAGGCTCTTATTAAAGTGAAGTTTTAATGTAAAAAAGGACAGTGCGTACAAAAAATTTGGTTATCATAGGAAAATACAACATAAAATATACAGAGATATACATACAATGCAAAAGAACAGTTTGGAAAATAAAAGGGATAAAAACAGAACTTAATACGTTACATGACGGTTTAAGTCCGGTTGTCTGGGAAGATTTGGCCAGTTCATCAAGCTAGTTGATGGCAGTTTGCTACAATGCACACGTGTTTAAAGGGATCTGCAGGCACCCCTATTAACCCCCTGCCACTGAAGCAAGAGAGAGGCCAGCGAATATGTTAATGTATTTTTTACATTATCTGCTGCACCCCAGTTCTGCCTCAAAATCTTTCTATATAAGATATCTTTTAAATACTGGGTGAATTCTTTCATTGGTCCCTGTTATCAAGCTGTGATCAATTAGACTTTGATACCGTAGAAGCATATACATGGCCTGAGTTCTCAGGAGGAATCACGCTGCCCAAATATGGATTAGGCCTTGTATTTCTTTGATGTATATCGGATTGTAGGGGTTTAATGTATGACTTCGGCTGGAGAGGACACAAGCCTTTTCATGACCCCTCTAATGGCTCTGTCAGGTCTCTAGAGCCTGTATTACACCTGCTGATTTTTCTGCAGGTGAACGCTCATTAGCGATCATCTTGCAGTGTAATACTGCCGCCGATTGCCCAATGAACAAGCAAATGCTCGCTCATCGGGCAATCCAAATCTTTTGACATGTTAAAAAATTATCGTTTGCAGCCGGCAGCTTGTGGTGTCTAATCATGATGTGCCACTGGCAAACCACAATACAGCATGGGTTCGGAGGAGATCTCTGCATGTAATAGCAGCGGTCTCCTCCGGTAGCGGTAAGAAACACGACCAGCCCGACAATCGTCTGCCGCATTGGGCTGTGTAATACAGCCTTAGGGTTTATGATAGGGCTGCCTGGTCTCTGTGAAGTGGCTCCATTTTACAGATTTTATTGCTACAATCTCCTGGCCTGGCTTTGGGTAGGGGACATGGATGATGTTATAACCAACTACAGGAATGTCAAGGGAGGGGTGACTACTCCAACAATCATTTTGATATCGATATGACAACACCTTATCATGCTAAAAAGGTTCTACATTTGTTTTTTCAAGAAATCATGCTAAAGAGGTGAAGATTGTGGTGGTCATTTATTAAGCCCCGATGCTGGGCTTAAAAAAGTCATAAACCACAGGTGTGGTGTGGGTGAGGCCATCAACCTCTGCATATTTAGTTTCATTTACACGAGTCTATGTCATCTATAAGTAGGCCTAGATTTTATTCTAGGTGCATGGACTGCCTGAGGATGAGCTTAATTCATGATAAGGTCTGCACAAGTCAGGTAGAAAATGCCAGTCTTGATAAATGAACCCCCCGTGTATTTTTGGTACTGCCAAGCTTGCTCTCCTCCTCTTCTTTCTCATATACATTCTAATTCAACAGGGAGATGCAGATCAGTTATATGAGACAGACTGCTTCATATGAACTCATAAAGGTGCCCGAAAGAGTATTAAACTGACAGCTAATACACATGCTTGTTTGGTTGAGCATGTATGTGCAAAACTGCTGCCAGACATGTCTGGTGGCGACCTAACTCCCGAGAGAACAAAAGGATCGGGCATTGAAATTCAAAATGCCCGATTCTGCGTTCTCCCAACATCAACTGTCAGGGGAGATTTAGGAGCTCCCTATACACATGAGATTGTTGGCCGGTTCCACTAAAAACGCGAGGTTCCACGACAAAAGTCTGACGTGTAATGAATACCAACCAGTTTGGCTTTCGGCTCTCCCCAAACTGGTTGGTATTCATTATTACAGGTATTTTGCCTCTTGTATTTATGCTCAGGGTGTGGTTGGTTGTTGGCTGTGTTGGGTGTCGGCCATGCCACCACATATACCCTGCTATACCTAGTGTTTCACACAGTGAATTTTGCTGTTCACATTGAGTTGCAAGGGGAAATTTTTTCCTGGTATAAGGGATGATCCATTTATGTAGTAGATGATTTATGTTTATTGTCACCCCACTATCAATCCCTGGTATCCGCACACTACTGTTACTGTATTTTATCTCATTGATCAGTACTTTCTGTGTTGGATTAACTGGTGATACAATATGTCTCAAGTATGGGGTTTGCCTGTTTTCTCTACTATTCAACACTCCCTGCATTTTTTACTCATTGTTGTATTGACTAATAAAGATGTTATTTTTGTATTTATCTATGTGTGGTTTTGATTACTTTTAGGTTTTCTGATATGATCCCACACATGTTTTGTTATATTGTGTATCTATGGATAAAACACTTTCACCATAGCAGCATGTGAACAGTTCACAAGCTGCACAGTTTCAGAAATACTGCCACCCTTGGCCTGAAAGCCAATAATCATTGCTTTTTGCAACTCTGAAAAATCGCCCCTTTTACCCATGAAAGCAACTAGGGATATGTGTGCAGACAGCCTATCGCACACCTTACATACCCACCAAGCCAGCTCACGACACATGACTTCCTTCATGAGTTACGTGCTGCCAACGTTGAATAAAGGAAGAGGTCATAACAACATGACTTAAAAATGTATTTATATATAAAGAGAGAGAGATAATGGAAAGATTGCCCAATATTTGCTGTATTTTGGGCTCACTTCTGGTTTTGGCTTACAAACACTGATCCAAGATGAAGATTAAGATCAAATGAAGATGCAGAACATCTTTGGATGAGAATAGGAACATTTTTCTTATTTTAGCAAAATGCAGTTTCCTCTTTGATTATGTTTTACGCAGTAAAATCACATGAAAATCTCTGGCAGATTTTCACGAAGGCTAAATAATGATCCAGTCCTGCAAGAATTATTCAAATGCGGGAAAAATGGACTGCACAAGGACTCCATCTGTGGTCTGTTTTTAAACTTGTTCTCTGTCCAGGACACATTCCCTACTCTTTATAGCTAGTCTTGTATTTGTTTAGTTTTTTTATTACAGAAAATATTTAGTTTTTTACATAATTTATTCTGTCCACATCCCTTGTCTGCCTGTTTTATTGTCTCAGAAAGCCATTTGCGATCCTAAAAAAATAGTCCGTGTGTCAGCTACATCTCCGGGACCAACCTCGGCTAACCCAAACTCACTGCACGGGTCTACTATTTTGTATTCATATGATGCTGATAGTACTGTACTGACCTGCAGTGAGACAGGAACTCACTGCATCATAAATCTCTATGATGCTATGAGTTCGGATCAGATTAACCATGGTCAGTATGGAAGATGCAGTCAACAAACAGACCGTTTTTCCCGGCCATAGGACACTGACCTTACTGTAAGACTAGACGCAGCCTCTCTTCCGACAAGCAGAATGATCTGTCAGTGTTAGGGCCGCCCAGATGCTTTCATCTTCTCATAATTTCCTTTACGTTCCATTTGCTAAATCAGCAGAGGAAAGTGGTATAGAAATAACACTAATAGAAAATGGATGAAGAGGTCTCAACAGGCATATCCATCTTGTGGATGACAGAGGGAGACTGATTCTAATCGGTATAGAGCGGACTACCTTGGGTAACCTTACATTTCTGCTATCAATAGCTGACCACAAGAAAATTTAGACAAGCACATTCCTAGTCGCAGGTGCACATCCATAAAGCTAGCTTGCAGGAAGCAAACAAAAACAGGTATGGCAGCACATTTCACATAGAAACAATAAAACTGGGAAATAGGGATTATTCTAAATGAAAGTGGTATTATACCTACTATAAATAAAAAAAAATAGAATTTCTTTGCGCACATTTTTGATCAAACGTGTGTCGGGCCCATCTACCAGGCGTCAAGGTGGCTTCTGCAGAAAATAGCTGACCACAGACATTTTCCTGTGTAGGGGGTCAGTGGGTCACCACATTCTCCCCTCACAATAGATGGAGAAAAGAAGGATCAGATATGTTGGATTTCTTCCAATAGAAAGGACATGCATGCTCAGCCAACAGCTACCTAAAGTATATTGGCATTTTATAAACTATCTCAAATATAAAGCGGTGTGAGTACCCCCACCCCATTATAAACCATTTTAATTCTTTTATAAAAGATAGGGTCAACCATTAGATGAACGTTAAAATGTAATAGCGGTATACAGTTTGGTGCACTGCATATAGATTAGTCCACAGCTTTATTTCCATTATAACTTCACTTATTTTTATTTCTGTTTCAATTGGTTCAGATTGTAGTATAATTTCTACAATAGATGAAAATATGACAATATTTAAGTAAATACAATCTTTTTTAATGAACCAAATGAATTAAAATGTATATTACATGTTTGACACAATCAGGGGATGCAAAAGATTTAAAAAAAAACGCATCTAGCATAAAAAACGCATGCAAAACGCAAAGAAAACGCATAGAAAATGCAATGAACTTGATTTCAATTGTAGAATATAAGACCTCATCTAGGATATTGATAGCGGTGGTAATTATCTTTGAGACTATATGAAATGTCTATTATGTACAGCTATTTAATTATCTGTTCAATTCTTTTGAGTTCTGTACCGGCGTTTAATGCTTGCTAAAATAAGATCCGTCCCACAGTTTGGTACATACTGTATCATGACTATAAAACACTTAAGGATATAGACAATCATATAGTGTAAGAAGGTACAAGGAATCATCGTGGATGATAGGTACGTGTCACCGAGGTTCCTGGCCTTGGTGAAGTAAGAGACAGTTTTTATGTGTCAGCAGCAGTTGCTGTTTGACACCTTAATACTTAGTATGGCTGTATAGCTGATCCGGGACAGCTCTTGCTGGGAGTAGTCAAAGTGCTTGGTGGAAGACTACTCCCCATGATCCAGGCCGGGTTTGGCCAGGCCTAAAAAACAGCCAGCACTGCCAGGTGAGGAGGATTACCTCAGTCTGACAGTGGAGCTCAGGAGGTGTGTGTGCTGGGATCTGAGGCTTGTGTCGTGCTGGAGGGCTGAGACCCGTCTGTAAGGGAAACGGGCCCCTAAAAGCCTGCTATGGACTGCTAGATGCAGAACTGCCAACAAGGTGACTTTTTTTCTATGTGGACTTTCCATTGTGTGTGAACTAACACCAAGACTGCAAAGTGATGTTTTGTTTTTGCTTTATGTGTGAATAAACATGGAAGTTTGATTTAAGAACTGGTAATTTGCCTCTGTACTGCGTCCGCACACCCTGTCTACCAGAGCGAATCCCCACAATAGCCACTGAGGAAGGAGTAAGATAGACTCTGAAACGCGTCGGGCCCTGTATTTTGATAGTATTTTATGTTTTTTTTTTAATATGTAAATGAATAAATGATACCTATCCTTGATATACTGTATACTGATTCGAACCAAGTCATTTCAGGTGGCGGAGTGCCTACTACAAGATGTCTATGTCTCAGATAACTTTACCATAAAAAAGGCTTGTTTGATCCAACCAAACTGGAACACAATATGGGGGAATGGATAAGCTGCTGCCAGACAGTGCAAATGCTGCTTACCTTTAGCATACCTCCCAACTTTCTAAATGAACAAAGAGGGACACTTTGTGCGGTGCGCCGCAGCAATTTTTTTTTTGCACTAGGCCCCACCTCTAACTCTGCCCAAAACATAACTATGCTCCTATTCCCAACCAGTCTTCTTAATGCCCCCACATAGTAATTATTCCCCCTTCATGCCACCGAACAGTATTTATGCCCACATTGTGCCCCTCACAGAATTATGCCCAGTTATGTGCCCCCAGTAATATGCCCAGTTATGTGCCCCCAGTAATATGCCCAGTTATGTACCCCCAGTAATATGTAGTATGTCCAGTTATGTGCCCCTCATAGAAAGTTAAAAAAATAAACACCATATACTTACCTTGTTTCTAGCAGCAGCAGGACATCAGCTGCTCTGGTCTGTGGAGGAGGAGGAGCCGAGGCTGACTGCCGGCTGGCTCCACCCCCACACAGACCAGAGGTGTGGAGAGCCGGCAGGGGGGAGGAATGATGGAGCAGGGATCCGATGCTGTCTCTCTGGTTCATCATAATACAGGCAACTGTTTTTGCTTCCTATGGAAGCGGGGACAGCTACCAGAAAGTGGGACATACCTCCCCCGTACTGGGACAGCGGGACAGCCACTGCAATCCGGGACTGTTCCGCCGGATCCGGGACGGTTGGTAGGTATGCTTTAGGAAAAAATAGGCACAACAGGGTTGTAATCCTAGATTTAGACTCTCTATACCACAAGAAGGGTAAGAAACATGAAGACAGGCTCAGATTGTAGGGTGTCACAGTTAGCTGTTATTAGTAAGTGGGGTAAGTGCAATGTTAATACTTTAATACTACATTTAATAGACATTTTGAAATTAGCACAAACTGGCCTAGTAGGGCGTACAATAACAATGGGCTCTTAATATCAACACAATCTGCAGACAAAAATTCTTTGTATAAGACCAAATATGTTATCTGCCCTTTTTGAGCATTTTTATAGGGGAAGACCATTTAGCCTGGCTCCCACTTCCATAGTACTGAAGGTGTTCATCATCTGTCAAGCATAGTAAAGTGATTCTTAGGCCTAGTTCACACGAACGTATGGCTTTTATAGTTTTTTGCGGTCCGTTTTTCACGGATCCGTTGTTCCGTTTTTGAGTTCCGTTGTGTTTCCGTTTCCTTTCCGTTTTTCCGTTCCGTTTTTCCGTATGGCATATACAGTATACAGTAATTACATAGAAAAAATTGGGCTGGCCATAACATTTTCAATAGATGGTTCAGAAAAAACGGAACGGAAACGGAAGACATACGGATGCATTTCCGTATGTGTTCCATTTTTTTTGCGGACCCATTGACTTGAATGGAGCCACGACCCGTGATTTACGGCCAAATATAGGACAAGCTCTATCTTTCAACGGAACGGAAAAACGGAAATACGGAAACGGAATGCATACGGAACACCGTTTTTTGTGTGAACTAGGCCTTAGGCTGTGTCTGTTTTACAATCTGCAAAAATCCAAACATATGGATGTGGCCCATGTGTCGTCCGCATTGTTTTTGTGGACCCATTGACTTCATACATTGTGTAGTGGCTGTGCTTGGTATTGTAGCTCAGTCCCATTCACTTGAATGGGACTGAGCTGTGCCTACGCCAATGTACAATGACATCACTGGCCCAAGAAGAGGCCTAAGCGCCTCTTCAAACAGCTGATCAGTGGGGGTTCGGGGAGTTGAATCCCCACCGATCGGATATTGATGACCTATCCTGACAATAGGTCATCAATATCAAATTATCAAATAACCCCTTTTAATGGATTGTCCGTAAAAAACATCAACTCCCCTTGCAGAGTACACAATTTTACTGTAGCTAACAGTTCGCTAACGATAAAGTGTCACAAGCCTATATCAGTCGTTGAAATGTTTCATGTGTGATGGTTAAATTAGGCTACTTTTTCACACTGGCATTTTGGTTTCCATTTGTCAGATCCATTCAGGGCTCTCACAAGCGGTCCAAAACGGATCAGTTTTGCCCTAATGCATTCTGAATGGATGAGGATCCGCTCAGAATATATCAGTTTGGTGTCCGCCTGACGATGCGGAGGGAAATGTAAGTCAATGGGGACGGATCTGTTTTCACTGACACAATATGGGACAATAGAAAACGGATCCGTCCTCCATTGACTTTCAATGGTGTTCAAGATAGATCCGCTATGTTAAAGATAATACAAACGGATCCGTTCTGAACGGATGCATGCGGTTGTATTATCTGAACGGAAGCGTTTGTGCAGATCCATGATGGATCCGCACCAAACGCGAGTGTGAAAGTAGCCTTAGTGAGGCCAAGACCTCCTGGAAGATTTATCAAATGAGTTCAACTTACTTTGAACTATCTCATTAGCATTCAAGACCAGGCCTTTAATTACGAATGCAGTACAGTAGACTGAAAAGTGGAGCTCTGATTTCCCAGGCACAGTCTCCAAGGCAATGTCAAAGGCAGTGTGCACGATAAACCCTGGACTAATGGGAATCGAACCTCAGGCAGCAGGACAGAGCACCACACTGACAAGTTCCCAAAGAGGCAGCAAGGGTTTATGCTACTATTTTTCAATCAGGCTTCAATATTACAGTCTAATGACCAGAGCAATGGCCGACCTGCTGGTCAGTAACTGCAGAAACGTGCTCATGTGATATAATAGTCAATAGTATAGGATGAGTTAGGTTACTTTCACATCTGCGTTGTTAATTGAGATCAGGTGGAGGATCTCAAAACCGGAATTACAACGGGTCTGTGCCAATACATCCGGATGCATCCGTTTCGGCCGTATCCGGTTGTATTAAATCAAAACTGAAAAAAACAGATCCGGTATGAAAATCTTTGTAAATCAATGGGCGCCGGATCAGTTTTTTTCTCTAGCAAAAAAAAAATGGGCCTCTTTCCCACGAACGTATTCGTTCCATGGCCGTATTGCGGGCTGCATACGGCGGTTACGCAATACACGGGTCACCAGCCGTGTGCATTCCACATCACGGATACGGACCCATTCACGTGGTGCGGAACGGAAGCACGGAACCCCACGGAAGCACTACAGAGTGCTTCCGTGGTGTTCCGTTCCGTGCTTCCGTTCCGCAAAAATATACAACTTGTTATATCTTTTTACGGAACGGACGGATCGCGGACTCCATTCAAGAGAATGGGTCCGCGATCCGCATGCAGCTGGCCCATGGTCATTGCCCGTGCATTGCGGACCGCAATTTGCGGTCCGCAGCACAGGCCCGGCCAGTACACGGCCGTGTGAAAGAGGCCTTACATTGATTTTAATGCTGGATCCGGTTTGTTCCGTTTCGCAAACCGGACATAAAACCGCATACTTATTGAAAATGAATGGGGACAAACTGAACCGTTTAATTCCGGTTATGAGATCCTCTGCCGGATCTCAAAACTGGAATTGAAACCACAGATGTGAAAGTAGCCTTAGGCCTCTTGCACACGAACGTTGTGCATCCGTTCCGTGCCGTGGAACTTGAATGGGTCCGTGATCCGTCCGCACCTCAAAAAAATAGAACAAGTTCTATTTTTTTGCCGTGTGGAGGCACGGACAGAAACACCACATAAGCACTTCCATCGGGCTCCGATCCGTGCTTCTATTCTGCATTTCCGTGATTGCGGACCCATTCAAGTGAATAGGTCCGCATCCGTGATGCGGAGTGCACACGGGCCGGTGCCCGTGATGCAGAGTGCCGGTGCCTCGGGCACACAACGTTCGTGTGCAAGAGGCCTTAGAAGCAGTGATGGCCAGTTCACCGTGTTCGCCCGCGAACACATGTGGACTGCCATCTTTATTCACAAGTCCGGCGATGCACAGGTAAGTCCTTACCTGTGCCTGTGCGCGAGCCGGTCTGAAAACAAATGCGGTCACCGGGAGCAGGCAGTTCCGAGAACAGCCGCCGGGGGCCTTCATCAGTCTCAGGACTGCCTGCTCCCGCTGACCGCATTTGATTTCAGACCGGCTCGCGCACAGGCACAGGTAAGGACTTACCTGTGCATCGCTGGACTTGTGAATAAAGATGGCAGCCCGCATGTGTTCGCGAGCGAACACGGCGAACTGGCCATCACTGCTTAGAAGGACATGAACAGTAAGGGCTTTACACAGGTAAACTGCCGATAACTGCCCATGTAAAGATGCTGTCGACCACCTAAAAAAAGAGCAAATGCTTGCTTGTCGTATGATGGCCACTTTCATTTGGCACCTAAAATTGTTGTCTGCAGCATATTGCTCCATGTAAGCAGGGATGTGTTGCCAAACAACGAATCAGTATCATAGTAGTGATCATTCATCCCCAAACAGAAGGGATCATTGCTGTATGTAAATTGGGACCAAACAGTTCATTCTCAATCATTGCCCTGTGCATCTGCTCATGTAAATAGGCCCTAAGCCTCTCAGAGGTGTAACTGGAAGTTTACAGACCCAACAGTAAAATCAGAGCCCCCCGCTTACCATGTGCTGTTCAGAATACAGCTGTCTCCTTATGTGGCAGCGAGTCTGGGTCTGATTACTACCTCTACTCATCCTACAGCTAGGCCCTTGTTCACCTCTAGATCACTGTAATCTTAAAGGGGTTGTGCAATGGCATAATATTGATGACCTATCCAACCCCCGGCAGCTGTCTGAAGGGATCACAGCACTCGTGTGAATGACATTTATCCGCACGCCGTCTTCCTTGTAGTGGCAGTGCAGTGTAATTGTTTACTGGAGGAAAGATGTGGCTGTTATACACCGAAAACAGTCTAAGATGCTGAGCGTTCTGCACTGTTCAAGCTCTGGATGGAGAAGGGGCCTCTGCACTGTGCTCAGAAGCACACTGAGGTCTGGAGCCATCCAGTGAAGAAAGACACACCCAGTTCCTTCAGTCTATCTATGTCGCTAAGGACGGGATTCACCTAGTAGTGGACAGCAAAATTGCTAGTAGTACAGATTTCATAAGCAATGGATAACATGAAAAGTTTTAAAGTGATTTACAGTTTCTTCAGGTTCACCTAAAGTGACCTTTGGGAATAAGTTGTTTAAAAAGTTAGGGGGAGATTTATCAATCTGGTGTAAAGTAGAACTGGCTTAGTTGCCCATAGCAACCAATCAGATTCCACCTTAAATTTTCTGAAGGATCTGCGAAAAATGAAAGCTGGAATCTGATTGGTTTCTATGGGCAACTGAGCCAGTTCTACTGTACACCAGTTTGATAAATCTCCCCGTTAATGCCCATTAAAGAATACACTGCTTAACAGAATTTCTATTACTGAGTTTTCATCTTGAAAAATTGTGGGAGATAAGAGAAAGTAATATGCTAAAGTGAACAGTAAAGCCTCTTTCACACGGGCGTTGCGGGAAAAGGTGCGGGTGCGTTGTGGGAACATGTGCAATTTTTCCGCGCGAGTGCAAAACATTGTAATGCGTTTTGCACGCGCGTGAGAAAAATCGGCATGTTTGGTACCCAAACCCGAACTTCTTCACAGAAGTTCGGGCTTGGGATCGGTGTTCTGTAGATTGTATTATTTTCCCTTATAACATGGTTATAAGGGAAAATAATAGCATTCTGAATACAGAATGCATAGTACAATAGCGCTGGAGGGGTTAAAAAAATAAAATAAAAATTTAACTCACCTTAATCCACTTGATCGCGCAGCCCGGCTTCTCTTCTGTCTTCTTCTTTGCTGTGTGCAGGAAAAGTACCTGTGGTGACATCACTCCGGTCATCACATGGTCCGTCACATGATCTTTTACCATGGTGATGGATCATGTGATGACCGGAGTGACGTCACCACAGGTCCTTTTCCTCCACACAGCAAAGAAGAAGACAGAAGAGAAGCCGGGCTGCGCGATCAAGTGGATTAAGGTGAGTTAAATTTTTTATTTTATTTTTAACCCCTCCAGCGCTATTGTACTATGCATTCTGTATTCAGAATGCTATTATTTTCCCTTATAACCATGTTATAAGGGAAAATAATAATGATCGGGTCTCCATCCCGATCGTCTCCTAGCAACCGTGCGTGAAAATCGCACCGCATCCGCACTTGCTTGCGGATGCTTGCGATTTTCACGCAGCCCCATTCACTTCTATGGGGCCTGCGTTGCGTGGAAAACGCACAATATAGAGAGAGCATGCTGCGATTTTCACGCAACGCACAAGTGATGCGTGAAAATCACCGCTCGTGTGCACAGCCCCATAGAAATGAATGGGTCGGGATTCAGTGCGGGTGCAATGCGTTCACATCACGCATTGCACCTGCGCGGAATACTCGCCTGTGTGAATGGGGCCTAACATTAGGTAGGTACTAATTGCTCATACATCGGCCCCATACACACGGCCAAGACTATGTTTTGAATTGTATGGAGCCGTAATAGGGCAGCCAATGAAAAGCAGGGGGTATGTCTTTTATTTCATGCAAACGCATTTTGGATTCTGTAGGAATCTGTGACATCTTTCTTCGCATGCCTTATGAAGTTTTCTGCCCTCGAAGCACACCCCGTCTGTGATCTGCCATGTAAGACAACCTTATCATGTGACCAGCGTGCAATGACACAGCAGCGTGCCATAAAGTGTCACCTCTCTCTTGTTGCCATACAGGAAAGCATTACGAGGCAGCTCACCATCAGTCGGGAATATTGTTCATTCCGTTCACTCTTCCTGTACACTTCTGGTATACTTCATAGGGTGACATTATTATTTAGGATTTGGTCCAGGATCACCCATTTGTTAAATTTAAACCCCCATCCCCCACCATCAGTATCAATCTTAATGCATAGTAATAAGGTACTAAGACATGATGGGAAAGCAAAGTCATTTTCCTCTTCCCTGCATATCCTGGAATACTGCCCATACCAGATCTGAATGGATGAAATTATTTTCAGGAAGCCTGGTCAGCCATATTGTATGATAGAATGGCATACAAAGGGTAGAGCAAGGGGGCTGTTGCCTAGCAACTGACTTATGCTAATGAGCAGAAAAATGACATTTCACGATAAACCGTCTGGTCCCCAACCGCCCCCCCCCCCCCTGTTTCTGACAATGACTGTCCTCCGCACACGTTAGTCCCCTTATGAAGTACATTCATAGCAAAGTAATGATGTTTTCCCCTGATGGATATAGCGCCCCATAATGGTTATATCAGGAATCATATAACATGGTTGCTTGTGTGCAAGAACACATTGAGGGAGATTTATCTAACTAATGTAAAGTAGAACTGGCTTAGTCGCCCATAGCAACCAATCAGATTCCACCTTTCCTTTTTCAAAGCTCCTTTGGAAAATGAAAGGTGGAATCTGATTGGTTGCTATGGGCAACTAAGCCAGTTCTATTTTACACCAGTTTGATAAATCTCCCCCATTGTTCTGATATGTCTAGTGTAAAGTTGTCTCACAGAAGTCATTCATCTAACATTCTGTAGAGCTTGCCATACTGAATCGTTTAAACAGCGACCCTCTTATAAATTCAATTGCAGCTCCAATGTCATAACCAGCCTAAAGGTACCATCACATGGCGCGGTCGTGTCGCAGTTGTGATATCAAGTACTGTGTGGCCATATGATTTGCAACGGGTTCTAATTAAACTGAAACTAATTAAGACCAAGCTGTTTAGTTGATTTTCTTTGTTAACGGTTGTGCGGCATCCGCAATACTGTGCAGCCATTAACAATGCAGACCGACTAAACAGTATAGTCTTAATTAGTACTTCGGCTGCGTGGTACTTGACCGCAGTGTGACCCCGTCATAACCACGACATGACTGCGCCATGTGGTCATACGGTTAGGGCAAGACTAGCGCTATTTCTGAAGAAAAATCTTTCTTTAATGAAGTTTATTTATACTGTGAAGCACACTGTAGACCAGGGATCGGCAAGCTCCAGCACAACAGCTGTTCTGAAACTACAACTCCCAGAATCCTCCTTTCACTTCTGTGGGAGTTAGATGAAGGATAATGATCCCTGCTGCAAGCATTACTGTGGTCAGCTCCATGTTGAAATTATTGAATTACATTAAACTTGGTAGACATTAGCAATTTGAATATATAATTCATTTATTTGTTAGTTTACCTTGAGCAATGAACACTGGCATCGCCCTAGCTTTTAGCAACTGTTGTACTATTGTGTGCTATCAGAACCATATCACTGGCACTTGAGACTGTAAGAAAGGAAAATAAGATAGTAAAATAAGAAAAAATATTCTTCATCAGACCTCAGATCAGACCCCAAATAAGACCCCCCATTCCTCATTAGACCTCAGATCAGACCCCCATTCCTCATTAGACCTCAGATGAGACCCCCAATGTTCATCAGACCTCAGATCAGACCCCCATTGCTTATCAAACCTCAGATCAGAACCCCATTCCTCATCAGACCCCCATTACTCATCAAACCGCAGATCAGACCCCATTCCTCATCACTCTTCAGATAAGATCCCTGTTCCTCATCAGACCTCAGATTATACCCCCAAATCAGACCCCCATCGCTCATCAGACCTCAGATCAGACCCCCATTAGACTTCAGATGAGACATAAAATAAATAAATGAACTAACCTCTCCTGCACCAGGCAGCACCACCGCTTGCAGATCCAGCATTCTCTTCCTGCACTCACCACTACCTGGTCATCTGCCGGAGCTGGTAACTGGGAACACATGCTCACACAGTGGTAGGCAGCAGCAAACCCTGCAAGATGATTAAAGGAGTTACCCGACCCCTGAAATTCCCTCCCCCATATGCTCGGGCCCCTTACACATCATGTACTTACCTCTCCCCCTGGCACCTGCATTTCAGGGGTCAGATAACCTCTTTAAAGGAGCTGTTCTATGAAAAATATTTTACGTTTTTCAAACCAGCACCTGGATCTGAATACTTTTGTAATTGCATGTAAATAAAATTAAAGAGGACCTTTCATCTGGAAAAAAAATTGTGAACTAAGTATCATGATATATACAGTGGCGCCCAGGGATCTCACTGCACTTACTATTATACCTGGGCGCCGCTCCGTTCTCCCGTTATGTCCTCCGGTATGTTCGGTCACTTGGTTATAGTAGGCGGAGTCTGCCCTTGTTCTCCTGGGCGTCTCCTTCTCCTAGGCTGTAGCGCTGGCCAATCGCAGCGCAGAGCTCACGGCCTGAGAGAAGGAGACGCCCAGGAGAACAAGGGCAGACTCCGCCTACTATAACCAAGTCCCCTAAGTCTCCGCCTACTATAACCCAGTGACCGAACATACCGGAGGGCATAGCAGGAGAACGGAACGGCGCCCTGGGATAATAGTAAGTGCAGTGAGATCCCTGGGCGCCGCTGTACAGATCATGACACTTAGTTCACAATTTTTTGCCAGATGAAAGGTCCTCTTTAAGTATAGCTGCAGCATGCTCAGGAGAGGGGAGAAGAGGATATGATTTATAGTGGCAAAAAGGGAGGTTGTAGTTGTTACTTGGTGCTCTGATGCTTCGCAGGGCCGTGCAGTGATGAGAAGGGCACACCTTTCTTCCCTTCAAGGCACAACGTGGTCTAGGTATTCTCCTGTTCTCCTGCCTGATGGTGGTTCGGGATGACCTTGATGGTGATGAACTGTAAGGTGCAAGACAGGGTCCCCTGCAGCGGTGGAAGCAAAAATACATGAAATGCATACATTACATAACCTTTAGTGGGACGCTGCATTGCAACCAAGTTATAATTTTTTTTTTTATCTGTATAGCACCACCTGCTGTTTGATCTTTTCCTTATTTCTCTGTCCACCTCGCTGAGGTAGTCCCACATGCTCATTTCCATCATTCATCTGCCACCAGACCTATCTGCTGTTAGAAGCCGTGGCACAGAGAGAGAGAGAGCAGCAGAAAGGATACATCCCCTGAGTTAGCAATTTGAAATAAATCTAGCAGAGCAATTGGAGCAATAAAGTACATCACATGTCGGGAAGGGGTTAAATAATCTGTGCACTTTTTTATATGGAAGCATAAGATGGTTGAGATGCTGTGTCTGTAGTACAGTCAGTGTACAGTGCCATGTGCCACTTGCCCTGCGCCTGTAGGCCAGTCCTGCCTCCTCCTATTTTCTAAGAGGTCTTCTCATCCTATGTGGAAATGACTGGGTTGAGGATGGCCAATGTCACAGTATCAGCCCAACAGATATGTCCAATATGTCTGACCAGTGGGAAATGTGTTTGTATCTGTTATGTACAGGAAAGTTGTATTATATACATTACTGTGAGTGTGCAGCCATATAGTAAGCACACAGCGTAGAAGACTTTCATGCATGTTAATATGACCAACCATAGAAGCCCAGAATAACATCTAGGCCTATACACAATTAGACTGTAGCTCTCATTCGGATTTCTGGTTTACTTGTCTGGATTAGCTGATTCTGTGCAATTCACCGCGCAACAATGATTTTGCTACTTAAAGAAAAACATGTGATTTATACTAAAATGAGCGCGCTGATTCCAAATATGAACTCGGAATTTGTCTGACACTTCTAGATTTTAACGCCTTAAGGACCCTGGGATTTTCCATTTTTGTGTTTTAGTTTTTCACTCCCTGCCTTCCCATCGTCCTAACTTTTTTATTTTTCCATTCACATAGCCTTATGAGGGCTTATTTTTGCGGGACAAGTTGTACTTTCTAATGGCACCATTTACGGTTGCATACCATGTAGTAGGAAGCGGGAAAAAATTCAGAATGGGGTAGAATTGGGAAAAAATGCAATTCTGATAAAGGTTTTTATTTTATTTTTTTTACACTGTACACTATGCGATAAAATTTACCTGTTATCTTCATTCTCCAGGTCAGTACGGTTACACCGATACCACACTTGTATAATTTTTCTTGCGTTTTAATACTGAAAAACAATTAAAACCTTTGAGGAAAAAAAATAAATATTTATAACCATATTCTGACCACTATAACTTTTTTGTAATTATGTGTACGGGGCTGTGTGAGGGCTCATTTTTTTGCGGGATGATCTGTTCTCTTCAGTGATACCAATTTGAAGTGTGTGCGACTTTTTGATCACTTTTAATAAAAAAAATATTGGGTAGTTGAAGTGACAAAAAATGGCAAATTGGCTGTTTTTTGTTTTTTTTCCCGTTACGCCATTTGCCATATGCTATTAATGTGGTGATGCCCATGATGTTTATTTTTTTTTTTTATTGTTTAAGTATTTTTATTTTAAGGAAGGGGGGTGATTTGAACATATTTTTTTATATTTGCAAAACCTTTTTTTAATATTATTTTTACTTTTTTTTTTAAGTCACCTTGGGTGACAATAACTGGCAATCATTAGATTGCCTATTGTGTTCATTGATGTCTATATAGACACCATTGAACACTTCATTGGCACTATACCAATACAATGCTGCCACCTAGTGGCCTGTATTGGTATAGTCATATAATAGGCACCGAAGCCTGCTTGAGGCTTCAGCCTATTATATCAATGTAACAGGTTCCCTGATCTCTGCCGGGGAGCGCTGTTACCGGAGCGGAAGTGCGCGACTTCCGCTTCCGGACTGCGCAGATGCCGTGGTCAAATGTGACCACGACATCTGAAAGGGAAAATGTATGCAATCAGCCTTATGGCTGATCGCATACATGTGCTGCGGGTCTCTGCTATTTAAAATAGCAGAAACCCGGCGGCTATGGCGCCCGCTGCACGTGCGAGTGGGTGCCATGTTTGGGGACTGGACTTCCGCCGTACATGTAGGTTCTTAAGGGTTAAGGATTAAAGGGGTTGTTATACATGCAAAGCCTATTCAGTCATAATATTAATGCATTATATTGGAAATATTCCAATGGACATGTCCAGACCCGTTCGGACGCACTCAGGCTGATGGCAGCAGTAAGTATATAAGGCAAGGTGGACAGATTTTGATAAAGTGATCTGTTATAGTGTTATAAATTTGGAAACTTAAGATGGATAAACGCAAATGTGTTAACGATCCAGACAATTTCTGCTACATACAGTAGTTCCGACCATAAACGATGACGACTGGCGATCCGGCGGTGTTATTCTCATGACCCGACGAGCTGCTTCCGGGAAACCAAAGTCTTTGGGTTCCGGGGGGAGTACGGTTTGAAAGCTGACAAAGTACACTGTATGTCACAGATACATTTTTGAAGTGCACACGTTACACTGCAGATGTGGCCCTGGTAAGGTCACTGTCAGAAGCGGACACCGTCTACAGAAAAATGACATTGTATGTCACAGAATTCTTTTTTAAACTCACATGTTACACTGCAGATGTGGCCCTGGTAAGGTCACTTTCAGAAGTGGACACCGTCTACGGAAAAATTACAATGTATGTCACAGATACATTTTTGAATCGCACACGTTACACTGTAGATGTGGCCCTGGTAATGTCACTGTCAGAAGCGGACACCGTCTACAGAAAAATTACATTGTATGTTACAGATACATTTTTGAAGTGCACACATTACACTGCAGATGTGGCCCTGGAAAGGTCACTGTCAGAAGCGGACATCGTCTAAGGAAAAAGTACAATGTTTGTCACAGAAAATTTTTGGGATGCGCACACTTTAAACTGGAGATGTGGCGCAGCTAATCTCACTGTCCGCAGCGGACACCGTCTATTGGAAAAGTACATTAGATGTCACAGATATTTTTTGGACGCGCACACCTTACACAGGAGATGTGGCACGGATAATTTAACTGTCCGCAGCGGACACCGTCTATTGAAAAACTACACTGAATGTCACTGATATTTTAGGGATGTGCACACCTTACACAGGAGATGTGGCACGAATAATTTAACTGTCCGCAGCGGCCTATTACACTGTATTTTGCGCAGGATGCGCTAAAAATATATATTGCTGCTGTCCCCCACAATAGTCCTTAAAAGGACTTTTGGGTCTCTGAAAAGTTTTAAAACATTTTTTGTACCAAACAAATATTCAATTACACTCCCTACACTCTCTGTCCCTTCCTATGCTCAGCTCTCCCTGACTATGAATGAGCCGAACACGCATCATCGGGTGCTATATAGCACCCGATGACACGTTCAGGCCAGCCAATCACTGTAATGCCAGTAGCCAACATGGCTACTGGCATTACAGTGAGGGCAGTAATTACCTGCACGTTTATTGCGTAGCAGCCAAGAAACGTGCGGGGGGGGGGGGGGGACTCGAGCATGGCTCTCGAGCACATGCAGTACTTGGCTGAGTACCGCCATGTGTTGAGCATCGGCAGGTGTTCGGCCGAGCATGCTCGATCATCACTAATCCTTATATTAATAACATGGGTAGGGTAGGTCAGTGAAATCTTCAGTGTATAATTTGAATTACCATCTGATGAATATTCACAGCACGCTACCTTTGTATCTGGGACAAATTTGGGCAAGGTCCGAGGCATAATTTTACTTAATTACAGATGTTTTTTTTATTTTATGAGTCTGGTAGATAAGTATAACAATGTATTCAAGGTAAGGTCTACTTCAGCCATTGAATAATGTTTCTTCCAACTTCCTCCATTAGGCTGCAGGAGAAGCCTGTGCTGGCCATGGCATCTGAACAACAGCAGAGACATGCATTACCCACACCCCTATTGAAGTCTATGGGTTCATGAGAACCACCAGCTATTGGTGGGAGATGCTCTAGAAATCCCCTTTCAACCGAGCATTGCCTGTGGAATACATATGACAAATGAAGGGCAAAAAAACGGACATAGAGACCAAACAGGGACCCTTCACGGACATTGTCATGGCTGAAACACTGATTGTCTTGTCACAGATGTTA
Organism: Bufo bufo; assembly: GCF_905171765.1. Classification (NCBI taxonomy): domain Eukaryota; kingdom Metazoa; phylum Chordata; class Amphibia; order Anura; family Bufonidae; genus Bufo; species Bufo bufo. Next base: position 132,397,545 of record NC_053392.1, on the reverse strand, counting down.
TCATGGACATGATCATGTGAATAACATCTAACAGTACAGATCAATCATGAGATCTCCTTCATGCTAACCTAAATTTCAAAACCAGCAATTGGCACCATGAGGCACCTGTACCCACTTGTTCATCATTAGTGTCCTAATCTACACAGGCCTTTTTTTAGTTAAGGGTGAGACCACACTGGTTGGTTGAACACACAATGCCATACCATGTTCATCTGCCATTATGGATGGCCAGTAAATTGTGTTAGCATTGGCCACACATATAGGGGAGGTTTAGCCACATGCATTTAGATGCAAAGTGTGGTCTCACTAGAGGTTCTTTTTGAAGACATTGTAATCAGCCTCATCTGGTCAAAATACTTCTTTCTTTAAAGGGGTTTTCCAGAAGTTCAACATCAATGCCAAGTCTTCAGGTTAGATCATCAACATCTGATCGTTGGGGGCATCCCTCCAAATAGATGTTTGAAGAGGCCGCAGCACTCTGGTGAGCACTGCAGCCTCCTCACAGCCTACCAAGCACTGCGCTGTACATTGTATAGTGGCTATGCTTGGTATTGCAGCCCAAGCCCATTCATTTGAAGGACTGATCTACAAATAGGCCATGTGACTGATGAACGTGACATCACTGGTCTAGGAAGAGGCCAATGTTCTCACTGGACCACTGTGCCTCTTCAAACAGCTGATCCATGGGGGTGACATGGGTCGGACCACCATCTATCAGATACTCATATGTACAGCGCCATGGAATGAATTGAGCTTTAATAATAAATAATAATAATACAATTAATGACCTATTCTGAAGGTTGTCCATCAATACTGAACTGCAAGAAATCCTTGTACTGGCAAAAATAACAAACCATAAGGACTGAGCTAGATTGGTAAGAAAAAGTAGTGCCTTAGTAGGTGACCTAGATCTAAAAGGTGTGTGTGTATTTTTAAATAATGGCTATAAATACAGAAATACACAGTATAATGTTATTTCAGAATTACATATGTAATGTGTACTATGATTCATCCATGTACAGTGGGTAGCCATGCTTAGACCATAAGGTTCCTGGGACATTTCTAAGGTTCTTTAGGCTTCTCCTATACCCGATCACATAGAATTCAATGAATGCCATCGTGAAGGATCTTATATGATGGCTGTAAACTGAATGAAGCACCACTGAAGAAGGCTCTGAATTATCTGTGTGATGTAAAAAGAAAGCTTCATGCTAGGTGCTGTCTCTGGTCCATAGAGGTCACACCCCAGAGATGTGGGGAGGTTTGGCAAGCAGTTAATGTGCTCTCAGCAGATTCATACACCTTGAGATATGTTGCAACACGATCTATGTAAAGCTTCTGGCTCAGGCTTATGAAACATCCTGTGCATACTGGATTACATTCACCTTCAGTCTATCACAACCCAGCCAGTGGTTTGGTACAGGTTTTGGAGAATAAATCAAACGTACCAGTAATTTTGTTAGGAACTACCAGCCTCTCTCTGCTGTATTAAAGTGTTATCATTATCTCAGACATTTATGGTAGGTACACAGGATATCACCTCTGGAACCTGCTCCTGTGCTGAAGACAAGGCTCCCATACATCTTTTGCTTGAATGGTGGCTAACTCACCAGGTGGGACAGGGGTTGAGGAGCCCACCCGTATCTGTTGATACCATTTTGGAGTGTGTTTGTCTTTCCCCGTCATTGCGCCCGCTCCATACAATGAAAAGCATTTTGTGATGAAGTTGAGAAAAAACAGCTCACCTTCTCCCTGACTGTGACGTGCTCCGTGGCGATTGGACCCCGCCACAGCCATGGAGAAGGAGACACCTACTGAGAAAAGACTCCTCTCTGTACCGGGGCTATTAATTAGCATACCAGGTGCCAAACCCAAATGGGGCACAGAGGCGCAACGGAGGAGCATATCATGAAAACAATTAGCAATATGACATCTACTGCACATGGGTTACAGTGTGAGGTATTGCTTTTACAAACTAAAAACTGGTGAAAGGTCCTGAAATGTGTCACCAAAGATTTTATCTGCCAGTTAAAACCAGATAGTAACATCTCCTTTTTATCTAATCTGTTTTCATTTTCTGATTGTAGATTTTTCTATTCTGTTCCTGAACATGATTAGGTGGCGGCCATCTTGCCTGAGCTGTTCTTAACGGCGTTTAGAAAACATTAAGAAAATTGCTTTATGGCAGCCCCATGGCCAAAGACACAATGGTCAGGAGGGGACCTCAGTGACTTCTATGGGAGAGTTTTCTAGGCATAGTCTGTGACCTGTGCAGAGGTCATTGTACAGGGAAGGAATAGATAAGATCTGACAATCATCTATTGTGAATGGTGGATCCGGTCTTATCTGTATACAGAGGTGATATCATTACAGGCAGGATTAGAATGAGTTAACTGCAGTAAAGTAAGGCTGGGTTCAAATGACATTTTATGCCTCAGTTTGACGTGTACGTTACAAAAAAAATAAAAAAAATACAAAAACGCATCACACCACGTTCTGGTATCCTGCACAGTCTGGTAAAAAACGTATACTTTTTTTTTTACCATTGAACTCTATGGTGAACGGATGCCATCTGAGGCATCCGTTTAACCACTTCACCTGTGTGTCATAATGTGTGAAGGGATGTATGGAGCGGGCCTCTGCAGCGGTGGGTGCTGTATCATACAGCTGGCACCCACCCGCACTGACAGGAAGAGGCGATCGCACTTAACCCCTCAGGTGCTGCGATTAACGCTGATCGCGGCACCTGTGAGTGAAGGCAGAGGGATGCAGCTCCCTCTGCCTTTCAATCGGAGCCCCCGCAGTGAAATCACAGGGATCCAATTGGTTGCCATGGCAGCCTAGACGCCGCTAAAGCGATCCAGGCCTGCCATGGCTTTTTCCATACTTAGCTAAGCACTAAACACCTATAACATACATTACAAAAATAGAAAAAAATATTAATATAATATAAATCTCAATAGACTGTAAGGTGCCCTAGCAGCTATACATTTACTGGGGAGGGGTCAGGTTTTACTTTTAGCTATGATGCCTCTTACAATGCAACTGCATGGACAAATTATGAAAATATTGGGAGGCAATTTATAAATCTTCCACTACTTAGACATGTTTAGCGAGTCACAGGTTCACAACATTTTTTGTGGGGCAACATTGCTGGTGTCATGGCTTGGTACATATGTATCATGTTGTGAAGCCCCGCTAGTTCTAGATGTTACTAAGTATGGCACATTTTTTATATTTCATTTTTAAAATGGATACGCCTGCCTATGTCTTCCATCCTTCCACTTCATTGTCCTCACATATGACATGAATAATTGATATGGTGAGCTCCCATCTGTGACAGTGTCAGCTCCTCAGACCTACTGAAGACGTCACACTCACCCAGCCCTGTTTAAATGTACTGTAAAACAAAAGACTTGTTTATGGGTCTAATCTATGAGGGCCATTTACTAACAGAAATTCTCCTATTTTCAGTGTATTTCTGGCGCAACTGCAGCTTTTCCGTCTCACGCCAGGTCTTAAAAAGGGGGCTCGGGGGTGAACTGTACTGGCCGTCTGGCCCATCTCATTTATCACTTTTCAAGCCTGTTTTAGGAGTAGAAAGTGGTCTAAATTTAAGCCAGCAAGGCAGCTGGGGTAGATTTAGATCATATAGATGCCGGCGCCTCTTCATAACTTCAGCGGAGGCACCGCTGCTTCTAAATGTAACAGTTTCCTTGCTCTCTTACATAAAGATCTTTTTGGATGCCCAAAACATGCGTAGAAAATGATAAAAATGAGATGGGCCTGTCGGCCTGTCCCCTTCCTCGCCCACACCCACAGTTTTAGATCTGGCGTATTTCAGCTTCTTAAATGACCCCCTATGTGTCTATATGTATCTGGTCTCATCTACTGTATGTGTCTGGTTTTAAGAGCCAGCAGATTCACAGTTTGGTGTAACATGAATCAGAAATTGTACAACAACCTCAATGCACTTAAACTCACAAGTGCCGACGTATACCGTCACACACCAATATATATCACCAAACTACACCGTGGACCGGATATATCTTACAATATAAAACATAACTTTTACTAAATATGCAATAAAAATCACTATAGAGACAGAAACAGTGAGTGTGCCCCCCATGGATTGACATTGGCGGTAAGATGGCGGCACGCTGAGGACACTTCCTCACGTCTGGACACTCCTGGACCACTGTCCCAATAGTGCCCACTCCCTACCTGGGATTATTTGTGCAAGCTTACTAGTAAGTAGTGGTGGTGTAATTAACTGTCCACTCGTAGTTGGGAGATTTACTGGAATCCTTCGAAGTGACCTAGTTTTGTTTGTTTTCCCTTCTTTCTTTTACAGTTTTCTTCACTAACCTAAGTCCCCTGATGAATCCCGTTGTATTGACGAAATGTGGCATGTAGGGAATTAGTGAGGGTAAGCATAGGGAATAGGTTCCAAGCAAGGGACAGGTTCCGTATGGGGTCGCCCGTATCGGGGCGGGTGCTTTGTGTCTGTTAGGCAGGTGATATGGCAGTCCCGTTACCCTAACTAAGTAGGGCATTAGAGCTAGGGCACAATAGGCTATATTACAATGCTAAGTCCCTAACAACCAGAGCGCCAGTCACCAATATCCTCTTGCCACTGTATTGGAGGATACAGTTCAATCACACACCGTTTGCTGTTCTATGGTTTATACGTCTGGAGGTGGTAAGATTGAACCTATCCTCTTTCTTAGACAACTTTCTAGGTGTGTCGATTAGGATCCAGTATTTTTAGCATACTCACTGTTTCTGTCTCTATAGTGATTTTTATTGCATATTTAGCAAAAGTTATGTTTTATATTGTAAGATATATCCGGTCCACGGTGTAGTTTGATAACACATTGGGCAGACTAAATGGACCAAATGGTTCTTATCTGCCGACACATTCTATGTTTCTATGTTTCTATGAATCGGGCTCATGCTGTTTCTTTGTCTTGCAGGAAATGGCGGGAGCATCAGTGAAGGTCGCAGTCAGAGTGCGGCCATTCAACTCACGTGAAATTGGAAAAGATTCAAAATGCATCATCCAGATGTCTGGGAACACAACCAGTAAGTGCCGTGTTATGACACTAGGAGATAGATCCATTCATTCAAATCAACATGTGTGCATATTGATTTCTAGGCAAATTTTATATCAAAACAGAGTAAAAGAGGTTATCCCATGATTGATGTAAAAAATTAAAGCCAGACATCATATAGTACGTACATGACAATATCTTTCTAACAAAGCTTGAACCAGTCCTGTACCTCACGTGGGTCCAGAGATCTCCCCATTCATTGCTCCAGTTGTTCTGTTAAACGGGTGGATCGCGGACCCATTAAAGTGAATGAGTCCACGATCCGCTGCGGCTGCCCCATGGTCGATGTTCGTGCAGCACGGCCACGGGGCGCACACGTTCGTGTGCAGGAGGCCTTACTGACACAGCTTCTAACAGAACATATTGCTGGTGATAGTTGAAGATTTAAACTGAGCACGTTCGACCAGCTCATTGACACAGACAAAAAATAAGCAAAAGAACAAACAGCAGGTGGCGCTATACAGATACATTTTATTGAATAACTCAGTGGCTATACTAAATGTTTAATTACATGCAATTACAAAAATATTCAGATCCAGATGCTGGTTTGAAAAATGTAGAATGTTTTGTGACACATCCCCTGTAAGAATAACCATAGGAGTAAAGCCTGTTAAAACAATAGATAACTTCAAGTAAAACAAGCAGTTGTGCTGCAGCCTGCCGGTATGTCAGGTCATTCTTTTGCACCAAAAAGCATATTGAGGAAAGATGCATAATCTAAAGAACTTCCATTTCTTATTTTTCCAACATCTTAGGGCCTTTTTGTATCCCGTTAGGGAGAACCACTCTCCCATATCTTTTTTATGATAAAAAAATTAACATTGTAGATCAGCACAAGGGAGAGGGAAAACATTCCATACCATGCCTGTAAGATCTCCCCAACGTGATGGTCAATGACAATGGGCCATATCGTGAAAGATGCACTAAAATGTTGGAATAATAAAGATTTAATTTTTTGGGAAATTGCTTCCTCCTTCCTCATAGAGGACCTGTGAATGACTGGTGGGGTGCTTGCATTCTGACATATCTACTGATTTTCTTTATAGTTCAGAAATGTTCTTGTTGTTCATTGTAGTCCCAGTAAAACATTTCCAACACAGTCTTCTTATAGATGGGCAAGGGGACCATAAATACAAAAAATTTAATGGAAATTATGTTCCACTGAGAATTCTAAATGAAGATTGGTTGAGGAAATTCAGCATAACCAAGTGCTGGGCATCAGAGCAGGTGTCATGGACAACTGATAGCATAATATTTCCTTCCAAATATTGACTTGATCAAGACAGGCTTCTATCTAATATGTATGGTCCACTTTAGATAACTGAGAATGCAAACTAAGAAGGCATCTACTTCTCTGACTACCTACTGTACAGAGGAATGCAAAGGTATACAGAAAATATTGAGCAGTGTGACGGAGAGGAAAAGTCAATAGAGTAGTAAAGAGCAATTCACCATGTAACGTGGCTTTTCTTCATGTTCCTCATTGGTAATGAAGATGCAACTATCTCTGTGCAAGTGACTATTAGGCTGTATCATGTACTGATTTTTTGGACTGTAATATTGGATATTACTTCTAAATAAGTGGCTGGGGGAATCTGTTATGCCATAAAAACACCATGCCGTTGTAGCTGTGTGGCCCTATAGTGGGTGCTTATGTCTGGGAAGCCAAGGACCATTTGATGAAACGTAGGGTTTAGACTGTTCCCTGATGGCCGGTGATGTTATTTTATCTGCTGCGACCCTTTCTTTTTCCTGTGCCCCTTGGCTCGCTCTTTTGACTCTTGTTTCATTGTGGTGTCAGTGGGATTTGGCATCAGTCAGTACATGCTGACGGCGCACTGTTTTCCTGACTGAACAAAGGGAGACTCTGTGCCCACATAATCCCCTACTGTTGAGCAGAGGAGGCGAGTGAAGGACACCCACTGTCAGCTGGTGCATGAGCGCAGAATAAAAACCAGATCAATTCAGGGACAGAACTAGTTTAGGAATTGGATTCTTGCAGGTTAAACAAATTAGGAAAGTAGATACAGTGTATGTTATTTTCATGTACAGTATGTGACACAGTTTTTATATTTTCTTTACCACTTTACAGTTTAAAGAGGACCTTTCATAGTTTTATATTAATTGAGATAAATACCTCTACTTGCGGAGTACGGGGGGTACCCCGCAAGTAAAGGTATTTATCTCAATTAATATAAAACCATGCTGATGCTGCCACCCTGCCTGATTTTTTAAAATATTGCTCCTGCGCCCCCCTGTATTTTTCGCGCTCAGTATGTTAATACTGGGCATCGGTACAGGGAGGAGGAGACGTCAGGGTTTCTCAATGGGCGTCTCCTTCTCCCTGGCTGTGCCGCGATCCAATCACAGCAGGGAGCGTCACAGCAAGGGAGAAGGAGATGGCCATTGAGAAACCCTGGCGTCTCCTCCTCCCTGTACCGATGCTCAGTATATGCATACTGAGTGCGAAAAATACACGGGGGCACAGCGGGCGCAGGAGCGATATTTTAAAAAATCAGGCAGGGTGGCAGCATCAGTACCCCGCAAGTGAAGGTATTTATCTCAATTAATATAAAACCATGAAAGGTCCTCTTTAAGAGTGGCATGTGCTGTGTCCCACTAAAGGCCACGCCTGGGGTATCCCTTGCCCCTTGGGAGGTTTCTATGAAATATGTCCCTCTTATAGAGCAAGGAAACGTGGAAAGGCTTCCTTTGTAGATGGTAATGTTGGTACCCAGAGGAAGGATTGCCAGAGTGGTGCAGGGATGGCCTACAGTCTCCGTAGTTGTTATGTACATGTGTCACGGGGTTCCTACCTGGATATCCGTGGATCCCAGACGTGATGTGGTACGAAGCAGTGCAAAAGGGGTAGTTGAACTTGGATGATGAGTAAGTAGAATAAATGGAGTCCAGACTTTGTAGTAATGTTGAACAGTTGCTTTTACTTGGCATGAATTGGTAATCCAAACAGCTTCCAAACGATATCTTGGCTATCAGCAGGTATTGGCTTAACTTTGGCAGGCAAATACTTCTCTGCAACAATCTCAGCTCTGCAGTAGCTATCTCAACTCTGCTATGCTTGGCTGGATAAATAGGAAACTTCCTCTTCTGCTAGAACTCGAGTTAGCTGTAGTGTGTCTCTTACTTATAATCCTAGGAACTTCTTGTCCTGGCTTGTACCGCAAGCTTCGGCTCAGCTTGGAAGGAGGCAATGCAAGCCCAGGAGGGGACAAGCAACCATATAGACTTCGGAGGCAGGGCCCCTGGGCCTAGCAGAGTAGGCAGTGCTCTGCTAGCTAGCACACATCCTCTCCCTAAGGAGGGTGGACTAGAACTGCTTTCTAACTAACTAAACTTCTCCCTCTAGCTACAGAGTGATGGAAGGAAGCAAAAGATTCCTCTCCAGGGAAGCTAATACTGCCAATGTTGCTGCCGTCGTCTGCTGGTGGACCAGATTATTGCACTTGAACATAACAGTTTCAGAAATAAGTATGCACGTTATTAGGTGATGACATAAAATACATTAGATATTATACGTTAGCACATGGGAATGGTAGCAAGGTGTCAAAAGAAGTGGTAATGGCACTCCTGGTCATTACACATGTGTAGCTACACAGGGAGGAGGAGGCAAGGACGGGAGGAGTGGAAGTGGCTTTTATAGTGGTATCTTGCTCCACCTTGGCACTCCCTTGGGCAGTGCAGCGACTGAAGGGCACAGTATTTCTTCCCTCTGGGCAGTCTCTAGCATTGGGGCTCCTACCTGGTGGTAGTTGGGGTGTCCTTGATGGTGACAGCAGGTGTAGGGGCCGACAGATGGTGGAGTCAATAACCAGCCCCGTTTGCAATAAATAAAGTCTTTCTTTACTGGATTGATGATAGGGGTAGTAGTGCATATAGTAGCAAAAGGCACAATTCCAAAGCAGATTACAGTATAGTCTCATTCCGATAGCTGTGTATCGGCAGCAACAATAATGGTAATAGTAGTACGCCCTAACTCTCTCTCTCTCTAAGGACACTTTGAAGTCTCTACAAGTAACCATAAGCACACAACTCTTTACTTGATAACCCTTTCTGTAGTTTTATAGACTGAGAGGTGCAGATTCCTCTCAAAGCGAGTTAGGTGCCAGAGGTAACAATCATTTCCACAGCAGCAAAGCCTAAATGCCTTAAACCCGCAAATACCTTGCTGTTGGAATTCTGCACAGCCTGGATGGCTCTGTGCCTTCTATAAAGTATGGTCTCTGTCCTTCAGGAATCCACTGGTAGTAGAGTAGGCTTTTTGGCAGCTGTAGTCTCAGAGGCAGAGGTTCTCTGGTCTTGGGCCTGGTCTGCAGAAACTTTCACACATGTGTCCTTCCTGTAGCTCTACTCAGACTAAACTCTGTACTAACTATCAGTGGGACTGGGCATACCTGGTCCATCATCCTAGCAACCTAACTAGTATGCCAATATTACCTTTTTCCCATACATGGCTATTAGTTTTACATGGTGCATAGAAAGATAAGTGCTTTAACAATCACAGCAGTTAACTCAGTAACATTAAATTAAATATTTTGGCAATAATTAACTCTTTGCAGTGGTCTACTGGGGTACTACATATGTGTGTAAGGAACTATTTTTGAGGGTGCATAGATACAGTCACCTATTCTGTATGGCTAGTAATAAGCAAATTTATTACTAAAGACATAAAGCCCATACATCTTGATCATGCTTTCTTCTTTTTTATTTTATAATTGTATTTTTATTGAAATATAAAAATACAAATTAGTTTCATCATTTGCAAGGTGTACAAGGTGAAGTGAGCAAGGCAATACGTACAAAGCATTTGGCAGATGAAACTAAAATAAAGTATCTAATATCATGAGCAATTTAAGTCAAATAAACACTAATAAAGACTAAGTGATTACCTAGCTTCTTGTCGTATTAGATCATTTGAAAAGAGAAAGGACAAATATCAACGGTATCCCATCATAAAGAAAATGCTCCTGATGAGGTAGCTACAGAGATTATACTAATAGGGTGGGTATGATCTGAACTATGTCATAACAGAACATTACAGAGAGAAAGTAACAACATAGAAGGAACATTGATAATACAGACATAGACACATTGGGAGATGGGGGGAGGGGGAGTAAGGGGGTATATTATCCTCTTGGGCGCATCTCAGGGTTGCCTAGTAGTCCAATAAATGTCCCATACTTCCCAAATAGCATGGAATAGATCCACCTTATCCTGAAACAGAGCTGTCGTATATGCTAGGGTCCGGACTTCTGATACCTTGGCGTATAGATCGGAGATCTTTGGGGGGTCAGAGCGTTTCCAAAAGCGAGCAATAAGGCAGCGAGCTGCAGTCAACACTTGTATTAACAGTTTAAGTGAATGTTTCCTTATATGTGCAGGTGTGATACTGAGTAGGAAGGATATGGGGTCAGGGGGTATACTACAGCCAAAAAGATCACTCAGAAGAGCGCCGACTCTAGACCAGAAGAGACGTATAAGGGGGCAGTCCCAGAAAATGTGATGTAGCGTTTTCCAAGATGTCCCGCATCTCCAACAAACCCCTGCGACTGCTGGGTTCAATCTATGGAGGAGATCAGGGGTTTGGTACCAATACATTAGTATCTTATACTGGTTCTCCTGAGACAGAACTGACATGGAGAACTTCGCTAATCTCCTTCATATAAGGCGCCACAGCGCGTCAGGTAGAGTTCTTCCCAAGTATTCCTTCCATTGAACCATATAAGAGTGTCTAGTAATCCGTTCTGGGAAAGGGTTTAATAAAATGGATTAGATCTCAGATATCAACCCCCTCATATGTACCCGTCTCCTACAGAGGCACTCAAATGCCATCGGGAGGGAGACAGTTAACCAGGAGAAGAGAAATTGGACAAAATGTCTAATCTGAACATAGAAGTAATTAGTCAAAGAGGGAAGGTTATATTTGTACTGAATGGCTGAAAAAGGTAATAGGTCTCTGGCGATGGGTCAACTATGTCTACGTAGTGGAAAACACTGCGCTGAAATCATAGTCTTGTCGCTGAAGTGGTAAGGCTAGCAGGGAGTAGTGGGTGGTATAGGAAGGAAGTCATGGAAGAGTGGCGAGAGACCAGGGGGTATCTATTACTACAGGTCCGCCCAGTAGTGTGCCTAGGGTGTTTGGCACCCGGGGCAGGTCCTTTCTCTGGCACCCCCCCCCCCCCACCAAAAAAATGGTACCCCCTCACAGCAGTATTGCCCTCATTGTACAACCTTCACAGTAGTTTTGTACAGATGTGTGCCCCCTCACAGTAGTTAGGCCCACATTGTGCCCTCTCACAGTAGTTATGCCCACATTGTGCCCTCTCACAGTAGTTATGCCCACATTGTGCCCCCCTCACAGTAATAATCCCCATTGTGCCCCTTCACAGTAATAATCCCCATTGTGTCCCCTTCACAGTACTAATCCCCATTGTGCCCCCTTTATAGTAATAATGCCCACTGTGCCCCCTTCACAGTAATAATGCCCACTGTGCCCCTTCACAGTAATAATGCCCACTGTGCCCCCTGAACAGTAATAATGCCCATTTTGCCCCCTTCACAGTAATAATGCCAATTGTGCCCCCTTAATAGTAGTAATGCCCACTGTGCTAGTAATGCTCTCTGTGCCCCCTTCATAGTAGAAATCCCCATTGTGCCCTTCACAGTAATAATGCCCACAATGCCCCATTCATTGTAGTAATGCCCTCTGGCTCTGTGCCCCCTTCACATTAGTAATGCCCTCTGTGCCCCCTCCATAGTAGTAATGCCCTCTGTGCCCCCAGCCCACAGCTGTTTGAAGAGAGGGCAGCGCTCATATGAGAGCTGCTTTCTCTGTTCTGTTCACCTGCTCGCCGTAGCATTTGCAGTGATGAGCAGGTAAACAGAGCAGAGAAGGGAGCACTCATACAAAAAAAAAAAAGTGGACAAGCCCTTTAAAGACATACTTGGAAAACATTACATACAGCGCTACAGAACATACAGGGTCATACAGAGCCACATACCTCTTACATCCAGTGACTTCTCTTCTCTGATGTAGATATTCTCTTTCCTCTTCCTCTCCTGTTAGACCAGACCACCATGGTGACTTCTTTCAGCCACGCCTCATCTCTGCAGAGTTTAACAAAGAGACATGTTACTTTCCTACTTTTCCATCATCCTCCCACCTACTCAATACCCCATCCTGCCACCCCCAATACTGTGTCCACTGTGCTCCCCAATACTTTCCTGCAGAAACAGTCCCCCTGAAAATACTGATACCACACAGATGTACTGTACAAAAACACCCTAAATGAGATCCCCAATCTCAGACCAAAGCCCCTTTAGACCTCTATGTCAGACCCCATATAAGACCCCAGTTTTAAACCTCAGATCAGACCCCCATTAGACCTCCATGTAAGACCCCGACCCAATATCAGACCTCAGATAAGACCCCCATATAAGACCCCCCTTAGACCTCCAGAACCACATATCAGACTTCAGACCAGACCCCCATCAGACCTCCAGACTCCCACTAGACCTCCAAACCCCCATATCTGACCCCCATTAGACCTCTAGACTCCCACTAGACCTCCAGACCCCCATTAGACCTCCAGACCCCCATATCTGACCCCCATTAGACCTCCAGACCCCTTAGTCAGACCTCCAGACCCCCATTAGACCTCCAGACCCCTTAGTCAGACCTCCAGACCCCCAGTCAGACCTCTAATCAGACCCACATTAGACCTCCAGACCCCCCAGTCAGACCTCCAGGACCCAATCAGACCTCCAGACTCCCACTAGACCTCCAGACCCCCATATCTGACCCATATTAGACCTCTAGACCCCCCAGTCAGACCTCTAGACCCCCCAGTCAGACCTCCAGACCCCCAATCAGACCCCATTAGACCTCTAGACCCTCCAGTCAGACCTCCAGTTCCCCCAGTCAGACCTCCAGATCCCCAATCAGACCCCCATTAGACCTCCAGACCCCCATTAGACTTCCAGACCCCCATATCTGACCCCCATTAGACCTCCAGACCCCCCAGTCAGACCTCCAGACCCTCAATCAGACCCCCATTAGACCTCTAGACCCCCAGTCAGACCTCCAGACCCCCAATCAGACCCCCTTAGACCTCTAGACCCCCCAGTCAGACCTCCATACCCCCAATCAGACCTCCATTAGACCTACAGACCCCCCAGTCAGAACTCCAGACCCCCATTAGACCTCTAGAACCCCCATTCAGACCTCCAGACCCCCATTAGACATCCAGACCCCCAATCAGACCCCCATTATACCTCCAGACCACCAATCAGACCCCCGTTAGATCTCCAGACCCCCAACTAGACCTCCCAGTCAGACCTCCAGACCCCTATTAGACCACTTCAGACCCCCAGTCAGACCTCCTGACCTCCCCCAGTCAGACCACCTGACCTTCCCCAGGCAGACCTCCTGACCCCCCCCCCAGTCAGACCTCCTGACCCCCCAGTCAGACCTTCTAACCCCCCCAGTCAGAACTCCTGACCCCCCCCCTAGTCAGACCTCCTGACCCCCCAAATCAGACCACTCCCGACCCCCATTAGACCTTTCCAGACCCCCCATTAGACCTCCAGATCAGACCTCAGATCAGACTGTAAAATAATAAAGTCACTTACCTCTGAGCTCTCCTGTCACCACTCTCCCTGTCCTGGCTGTCTTGTTTTCTCAGGGCCCACGCTGTAGTCACCTGACCTCCTGCTGCGTCAGGTCAGAGTGCGCTCTTTACGTCCTGACGTTGCAGGCAGCCAGGACACAGCAGCGCCGGCCCTGAGAAGAGCGAGCAGGAGGAGGGGTAAGTACTGGACAGCGCGCAAAGCGCTTCTCTCCCCTCTCCTCCTGCAGACTAGTGAGAGCTTCCAATATGGAATATGGCACCCCCCTGAGAGCTACCGCCCCCCCCCCCATGTGCACGCCATTGGGTCCGCCATATGGATTTAGTGCAGGCCATGAGGCCCAGGAGTTCACTGGGGGATAATACACTATAGGGGCTAGACCATAGCAGAGAATTAGGGTGGATGGGGACCAACCAGAGTCTCTCTATTTGCATCCATATAGAATAAGGTTTCAGTGATCCCCATGCTGTGACATAGCATAACTGAGATGCCCAGTAATATTTGGTCAGGTCAGGTACTCCCAAACCGCTTTGAGACTTGCTAGACAAAATTACTGATCTAGGGATCCTATGGCGTTTCTCGGCCCATATGAATCTGAAGAGCTGGGACTGGATGGTCTGCAAATCCCTGAGGGGAACCGGAATGGGTTGAGTAAGATTGTCATCTTCACCACCGCGATGCGACCCACAAAGGATATAGGGAGTGTATGCCATTTGGTGAGCAGATCTCTAATTTCTCTATATATGGGAGGAAAATTATCGTAAAGAATCCTCCTTCCAATAAAGGAAAGTTTGCCCTAAGGTTGATGAGTGTCACTGGAGGTTAATTGAAGGGAAGAGCCTAAGTTTTATGGGTGTTGACCTTATATCCTGACAGACATCTAAACTCCTGTAATATGGATTAAAGGTTTGGGAGGGAGGTGTGAAGCTTAGTGAGGGTAAGTAGGACGTTGTATAGGGACAGCTTTAACTCTTTATCTCTAACCATAACACCTTGGACATCTGGGCAAGCCCTAATTTTAGCCGCTAGGGGTTCAATACACATTGCAAATAATAAGGGGGAGAAGGGGCATCCTGATCTTGTCCCTTTGGCAATGTGTATTGGTCGAGACTCGGCATGTGGAAGCTTGATTGTCGGCATGGGGGAGGAGTATAAGCCTCTAATGGCCTGAACAAGGGGGCCAGAGAGACTGTATGCCTTCAAGGTCACAAACAAACGGCCAGCTTAGGCGCTTTTTCGGCGTCCAAACTAAGAAGTAATGCCTCCTCCCCCGAGCGGCCAACCACCTCCAACAAGTCATTGTTCCGTCGTGTATTATCACTACCTTGTCGGCATGGAACAAAAGCTACCTGATCTTTATGGATCAATAAGGGGAGAAAGGCGTTTAAACGAGAAGCCAATATTTTAGTAAAAATCTTGAGGTCTGAGTTCCCTTGACATTTATGGTCACACACTGAACCATGGTGGTGTAAAAAAAAGTGGCATCTAGGAAGAATACAGCTCTCCAGTGGCATAGGGATCGCCATAGCAGCCATAGCAATGGCTATGGGGCCCTACGCCACTGGGGGCCTGCCGCCGACTGAGGATTAAAAAAATAAAATAAAAAATGTGGCGACTGGGCCGGACGTGGCGCTGTGATAGGGGGCGGTCGGACTCGGAGCCGGCGGAGGTAGAGAGGCAGTCTGGGCGGCGGTTCGTCGGAAGTGGAGGAGGCGGGGTCACAGACTAGGAGCGGCACGTACTAGGAAGCTGCGAGTTGAGCTGCTGGAGTGTCGGTGGCTGGCTGGCTCGGCGGGCGGCGCATGCGCAGTATGGAGTACAGTTCAGTTGGTTCAACTTCAAGTGGCTGAGGTGAGGGCTGGCTTGGGAGTGGGACTGAGTCTGACTGAGGCGGCAGCGGCAGTCAGTGGAGAGATGTGGAGACTGGAGTACTGTAACTGGAGTCACTCTGGAGACTAGTGTAGTGGACAAGTAGAGGAGACTGGAGTTATTTCATCTGTGTGTGAGCTACCGCCGGATCTCAAAATCCCTTTAAATAATGCAGCTGCGCCTCCCAGGCTTGAGCAGGTATATGTGTGAATATGGATTAGGGAAGATGCTGAGATCTGGCTGTACCTCACTGTGAGGTACAGCCGGATCTCAGCATCTTCCCTATTCACACATATACCTGCTCAAGCCTGGCAGGCGCAACTGCGCCCGCATTATTTAATAGTGTGGTGTGGTAATGGTTAATGGCATTGGCGAAGACACAGCCACCTAATGGCTGTGTCTTCGCCAAAATGCCATTACCCATTACCACACCACACTATTAAATAATGCATCTGCGCCTGCCAGGCTTGAGCAGGTATATGTGTGAATAGGGAAGATGCTGAGATCCGGTGTGTAGGTGGTTCCCCAAGAATAATATTAAAGATGGCCTCCAAGGTAACAAAAAGGTCTTCATCCCCCGTTGCCTCTGGGAGTCCTCTGACTCTGATGTTATTTCTACGACCCCTATTATCTAGGTCCTCCAGGTGCCAACCCCTGTCCCTAAGGGCTGCGATTAAGATGTTACAGACAAGTGAAGGGCGGAAATGTACATTCATTTTCCAATGAGTCCACACGGTCCACTATGTGCTTAATATCGATGCGGACAGCAGCAATCTCAGCCCTGCAGGCCCCTTTAACTTCAGATATAAGCATTCGAAAGTCCTTCTTTGTGGTACATTTCCCAGGGGATCAGAAGCAGCAGAAGGAGACATAGCAGCCAGAGGAGGGGGGCTTGGAGAAACTAGCCCAGGTGTTTGCAGGGAAGAAAGAGGGAACCACCACCCTCAGTGGCCAAGGCAGTGGGTATACCCTCTGGAGGGTCAGACCAGGAGTCCCCTGAAAGGGGCATATGTAGGCTCCTAGGAGGGTGTTAGGAGGCTGGGGTCTGTGGGATGGATGAGGTCACAGTACCTGGTCTCGTGATCCACCGTTTTGCGCCACTTTCCAGGGCCACCATGTTGTCCCCTGACCTAGTGGGAGCTGCAGGCTGAAACTCCCTTACTGCAGGGGAGAGCTCCACTCTCAGCCTCTGTGATGTGATGTAGGATGGCTGATCTCTCCCTGCAGGAGGGTCTTCCCGTGGTCCCACTAGGGCGCTATGTCGGGTTGGCGAGAGGGAGCAATGGTGGGGGGCTGCGTGGAGCACCTCTCTGGGAGAGGAGTGCTGGGGGTCCGCATCCAGCACTCCTCCAGGGTCCTAGATGGTGAGGGAGATCACGGAGGGGGAGAGGACCTGTGGGGAGCAGTTTTCTTTCAAAATGGAGCCGGTAGTGTGCGAGTCGCTGGCCAGTTTGCTGCGGTGCAGGCGGGAGCTGAGCGCTCAAGCGGCCATCTTAGTCAGTGTCCAGACACTCCCCCTGATCATACTTCCTTCTAATGGCATCCAATCCATATTTTATGACACAAAGTAGACTGACCTTACAACAAGTTCGAGCATGTCAATGTGGCTGAAGAGCAGCGTTTTGCAGATAACTCCTTTCTGCAAATAGAAAAACAATGCTTTCCATGTTGGGACTTCAAAATGAAAATCTGCTATATTCTTTTATTTTCTTTTTGTGACCATCCCATCAAATATGATTGGGAAGCACACTTACCTGCTCCCCGCCGCTGGGTTCCAGCACCTTTGATCCCCTGCTGTCATTGACACGCTGCAGTCTCGTGCCAATGACTGGCCGCAGAGTTGACATGTTCATGGGTCATGGGGGACATGTCCATATGTGACCCCTGTCAAAGCAGATGTTGACGCGCAGTATGTCAATGGCAGTGGAGGACTGCGGGACCAGGAGTCCAGGGTGGGGTACAGGTAAGTATGCTTCCCTCTACAGGTTGGGTGAAGTTGGGTGATCAGGCCGAAAAACCTGATGGAAAACCCATTCATAGGAAGACTGTCTTGAAAATCTGTTTCAACCTAAGAATACCGCCATGTAGTGCTCCGAAACATAACTGTACCTTTATTGTGAAAAAATCTGGTTGTCTCTTGAGAAATGCTTATTCACGTCAGTGATTCAAGTCCATCAAATTGTACGTGTATATTCAGACATCCATTTTTCTCAGTAGAAAGTTGATCTGCAGGAGAAACACGGAAGTATGCATTAGGGTCCATTCACACGTCCATATGTGTTTTGCGGACCCGCAAATTGCGGATTCGCAAACATGGACACCGGCAATGTGCGTTCCGCATTTTGCGGATCGCACATCGCCGGCACTCTCATAGAAAATGCCTTTTCTTGTCCGCAATTGCAGACAAGAATAGGTTCTATTTTTTGGCGGAACGGAAGTGCAGATCAGGAAGTGCGGATCCGCAAATGCGGATACGGACAGCATATTCCGGCCCCATTGAAAATGAATGGGTCCGCACCTGTTCCGCAAAATTGTGGAACGGATGCGGACCCATTTTGCGGACGTGTGAATGGACACTTACTTTGTTCTGTTTTGCAGACAGAGAATTACGGACATCACATGGATGGCTTCTGTGTGTGGACAGTTTATCACTGGTCCATTGCATAGAAAATT
Organism: Bufo bufo; assembly: GCF_905171765.1. Lineage (NCBI taxonomy): Eukaryota > Metazoa > Chordata > Amphibia > Anura > Bufonidae > Bufo > Bufo bufo. Next base: position 132,379,243 of record NC_053392.1, on the reverse strand, counting down.
GATAAAAAGTTTGTTACAAGAAAGGTTGGATCAACCACAGTAAAAAAAAACGTAGACATCCTGAACTCAGACATTTGTGGATGCAAAATGGTGAGGCAAAACGGTCCGAGGAGTTACATATGCAAAACGTACACGGACATGTGCATAAGGCCTAAGAAAGCACAATTTCAATAGTTGTGCAGTATTGCAGGTGTCTGACTTGTGAACTCATTATTATGCTTTCGTTATTATAATTGTAAGCTGTTACATTTGTATGCCATAATGTTTTGATCAGATATATTCAATTATCGGGTTAGGTTGTTTTTCATCCAGATTGACACAGCATTCTGAGAATCATTAGTCAATTGGTGACGGGATGAAGAACTGATGATCAAGTCAGTCGGGGTGCTGTCGTACATTCAGATTTTTTGATGCAGTTTTTGACCTAAAACCAGGAGTTGATTAAAAAAAAATTAGAAGTAGTTTCTTCCAATACTCTTTTCACTTTTTATGATCCACTTCTGCTTTTGCCTTCAAAAGCTGGGTAAAAAAATATCAGAATGTGTGTCCGTAACCAGTTGTCATTGACTTATTAGACCAATAAATAGATAATTTTTTTGCTGTGATGACTGTAGTATCTAATTTTTAGATGGACGTCATCAATATCCCAGCCCCAGGAGTCTGTCAGGTTTGACCATGCAAAACTGCTGACACCACTATGAAGGTGACCGGGAGAGCATAAAATATACCCTTTTGTGGAGATTTTCTAATAAGGAGTAGTAAGAAAATAACATTTTGGTCTGCCATATTCTGCACCTGGAAGTACCCACGGTGGGGCATCACTGTAAAGGACACTGTCTCTGCATTGAGCTGCTTCACAGCTCCTTACCCCTGCTTTGAGTGACAGCTGTAGACAGTGGTCTCCTGGTTGGATGCTACAGCTGTCACTTAAAGCTGAGCGGCACTACACAGTGAAACCCCACCTCCTGGGCACTTGCAAGACTAAAATCTGGCAGTATAAAACTTCATATTTGCACTACTCCTGATGAGAAAAGCTACCCCACAGTTATGCTTATACAGGGAGTGCAGAATTATTAGGCAAGTTGTATTTTTGAGGATTAATTTTATTATTGAACAACAACCATGTTCTCAATGAACCCAAAAAACTCATTAATATCAAAGCTGAATATTTTTGGAAGTAGTTTTTAGTTTGTTTTTAGTTTTAGCTATTTTAGGGGGATATCTGTGTGTGCAGGTGACTATTACTGTGCATAATTATTAGGCAACTTAACAAAAAACAAATATATACCCATTTCAATTACTTATTTTTACCAGTGAAACCAATATAACATCTCAACATTCACAAATATACATTTCTGACATTCAAAAACAAAACAAAAACAAATCAGTGACCAATATAGCCACCCCTTTCTTTGCAAAGACACTCAAAAGCCTGCCATCCATGGATTCTGTCAGTGTTTTGATCTGTTCACCATCAACATTGCGTGCAGGAGCAACCACAGCCTCCCAGACACTGTTCAGAGAGGTGTACTGTTTTCCCTCCTTGTAAATCTCACATTTGATGATGGACCACAGGTTCTCAATGGGGTTGAGATCAGGTGAACAAGGAGGCCATGTCATTAGATTTTCTTCTTTTATACCCTTTCTTGCCAGCCACGCTGTGGAGTACTTGGACGCGTGTGATGGAGCATTGTCCTGCATGAAAATCATGTTTTTCTTGAAGGATGCAGACTTCTTCCTGTACCACTGCTTGAAGAAGGTGTCTTCCAGAAACTGGCAGTAGGACTGGGAGTTGAGCTTGACTCCATCCTCAACCCGAAAAGGCCCCACAAGCTCATCTTTGATGATACCAGCCCAAACCAGTACTCCACCTCCACCTTGCTGGCGTCTGAGTCGGACTGGAGCTCTCTGCCCTTTACCAATCCAGCCACGGGCCCATCCATCTGGCCCATCAAGACTCACTCTCATTTCATCAGTCCATAAAACCTTAGAAAAATCAGTCTTGAGATATTTCTTGGCCCAGTCTTGACGTTTCAGCTTGTGTGTCTTGTTCAGTGGTGGTCGTCTTTCAGCCTTTCTTACCTTGGCCATGTCTCTGAGTATTGCACACCTTGTGCTTTTGGGCACTCCAGTGATGTTGCAGCTCTGAAATATGGCCAAACTGGTGGCAAGTGGCATCTTGGCAGCTGCACGCTTGACTTTTCTCAGTTCATGGGCAGTTATTTTGCGCCTTGGTTTTTCCACACGCTTCTTGCGACCCTGTTGACTATTTTGAATGAAACGCTTGATTGTTCGATGATCACGCTTCAGAAGCTTTGCAATTTTAAGAGTGCTGCATCCCTCTGCAAGATATCTCACTATTTTTGACTTTTCTGAGCCTGTCAAGTCCTTCTTTTGACCCATTTTGCCAAAGGAAAGGAAGTTGCCTAATAATTATGCACACCTGATATAGGGTGTTGATGTCATTAGACCACACCCCTTCTCATTACAGAGATGCACATCACCTAATATGCTTAATTGGTAGTAGGCTTTCGAGCCTATACAGCTTGGAGTAAGACAACATGCATAAAGAGGATGATGTGGTCAAAATACTCATTTGCCTAATAATTCTGCATGCAGTGTACTGTGCTCCCCTTTGTAGTGCTGTCAGAGACATAGTGCTGACACACTCTCTTTAAATACTGCCCCCAGCAGCTTTTACTAGTTCTCCTATTTGGTGACCAATCAAGTACCAGTCATAAATAAGTTATTAAAGGGGTTATCCCATGAAAAACATTCATTATCTATCCACAGAGGAGATGATGGGTGTTGTAGGCACTCTCTGCTCAGAGCAGCTATGACCAGTGACATAATATTCACCCTTTGTGCAATCAGCTGGTTGAACACTTAGCTATCCTGTATATCGCTTTTATTTAATTGTTCCTTTTTCATTTTCCTTGCAGCAATTATCAACCCCAAACAGCCAAAAGAATCTCCGAAATGCTTCAGTTTTGACTACTCGTACTGGTCCCATACTTCCGTGAGTAATGAAAATCGGAATCTCAACAGGACTACTGAACATTCAGATAACTGCAAACCTAGAATTACTGATCAGTAGCACAGCCAATATAAAGGCAATACAAAGGACGGCATTGGTAGGACCAGAGGTGGCAGCTGACGGGCAGCCAAAAACTGCTCAGTCATGGAAGCCACGGCTGTTTTCTATTAGATCGGAGGCCCACAACCTTTCAGTGATGGTGGGAAGCAACAAGCAATTCAAAAATAGAGGGGAGAAATTTTGAATGTGGATAAACAAAAAACATGAAATTGCAAACATTTGCTGATAAATATTTTAGTGTGACCTTTAGCACTAGTATTATGCCATTCAAGTTGGCACTGATTGGTGGGATAGCTCTGCAACAATGTCAATTGTCAGTACATATGGTCATCACTCCGGATTCCCATAGTGAGCCACACAGCAGGGGGTCGTGAGCCACATGTGGCTCCTGAGCCACTGGTTGGGGACCACTGTATTAGATACTGATTTATTGCTTGCTTATTTTTAGGGTATATTCACACATAATATTTGAGGTGCGGGTAACACTGCATCTGGAAAAAACACAAACATTTTTGTCGTCCATTTTTTACAGGTAAAACATATTGCATGTGTTTTTTCTGATGTGGTTTTCATGCAGTTCTGTCTGTCAGCCATTATGTGTTACTAACCCCTTAATGACTGCGTGCAAAACTGTATGGCCATTAACAATAAGGAAGCGATTGGCAATACAACAGAACTGAAAGTTTCTGCGCTTGTATGGCCGTGTAGTCTTCTGCCATATCGCAAATACATCTCGACCAGTGGTGGCGACATCTAGTCCTACCATTATAACATTTCTCCTACCAGGATGAGAGGAGAAGACTGGCTAGCTCTGCCAAGAAATATCTCATGTCTATGGTCATCCTATATTTATGTTTTACTTTCATCTTATGTCAGCAGATCCAGTAGGCCGCAGATTAGATCTTAGGCCGTAGAGATTAAATTGATGATAGATGCCACCAAAATTGTCCACATTTACCAATGAATACTATTTGGTTGCATCTTATGTGTGATGTTTCAGCTCTAGTTGATCACTCTTGTGGTAATATTTTGTACATACCTTAAGTTTGATTGACATATCCATATACAACTGTCTTGTATCGATGATAACTCTGTTCTATTCATCACGCTTTCTATAGGGATACAGTATATTTAATAACATGCCATCTGAATGCATAGCAACTGCCAACTGTAGCATTGCCAACTGTCCCAAATTTGCTGGGACTGTGCCTGATTTTCAGAGACAGTCCTGGAAAATTTGCCCTGTTCCAGGCCGAAAATGGGTGGGGTTAATACAAATCCCATCCACAAGTGGGTGTTTCCTGGCGGGTCTGGGGCCTTCCCACGGGCGAGTCTTATATGCCCCGACTTTACCAACTGAGATGTTGGTAAGTATGTGAATGTGTGAAAATCAATGGAGGCTCAATTTAATGCATATACGAGGCTTCAGCTGCCACAAATTGAAAATGCCCTCACCTGTTGTGCCACACAACACTGTAATACATCCGCTTCTATAAATGTCATTGGAAATGTATACTTATGTGTGAGGCCTTGCATCAAGTAGCATTCTTACTACATGCATTGCCTGAGGTAGAAGTCGCTACGGGGTCCAGGAGCCTGAGAGGGTCCAAAAGCCCCATAAGAAGACATCAGTATTCTAAAAAGCACATAGGATGTGGGGGCCCCATTACAGATTTTGGGCTGGGCCCAGGATCTGCAAGTTCTGCTATCTCTAGTTTACAGACTTTTTGAACCCAAGGAGTTAAGGCCCCACAATTCTTTAGTTCTGCACTGAAGTCATTGTGCCCTAGAGAGTAGCATTTATTTCAGGAGTGATTGATACCATAAGTACCTGGAGCATAGCAACATAGAGACAGATGCTTGATTATGACTATGAGCTGAAAGCAGATGGAGAGGACACCATAGAGAGTTTTTTTAGCACCCAAAAAGGTTACGCAACAGTCACACTCAAGTAGTTGTGTGATATCAAGTATATAAATTGATATATGAGGTATGAACTATGAAATTATCTCATATACAGGATGAGGACAGTCAGTTCGCCGGGCAACAACAGGTCTACCGTGACATTGGGGAGGAGATGTTACTCCATGCCTTTGAAGGATACAATGTGTGTATTTTCGCCTATGGACAGACTGGAGCTGGTAAATCTTATACCATGATGGGCAAACAGGAGCCAAACCAACAAGGAATCATACCCCAGGTAACAACACCATATCAAGAGGAGCAGCCTTCTTGGAAGAGTATGCTCTATTTCTCAACAGCATTAATTCTGGATGTAGATTTCTATCATGCAAATATTACACAGTTTACACCTAAATATCAGACAACTATTAAGGTACACATGCTGAATATTCAGTTTTGAACAGCTTCAAAGGCTCTTCATCTATGTGAGCTTGTTATCTGGATATTGATATGGAAAAAGTTAAAACGGTTCATTTATAATTTCAAATATTGATATTATATCAATATTTGACACTGCTGTTCTGTAAGTTTCTGAATCATACTCTTTGTAAGCACATGTTCTAACTCTGCAATGTCTGCTATAAGCTGTATATAGACTTCAGGGATATGTATCCAGACAAAATTTGGGTGGTACTAACTCTCCTTGGGGAGAGAGCGCCTTAGTCGGCATGAGGAGACTTATAGGACATACGTGCTCTTCTGGAATTCTGGGAGGGAAGGGATGCAAATGAGCTCTTAACAAGCTCTGCCTCTAATGCCACCAGATGTAAGGCAGCTATCCTATAAGTCAATGTTCGGCTCTTTAAATAGGCCTTGAGACATGACTCTATATTAAATAAGCCAGCACCTCATCTGCATCCAGACAAAAGAACTCCTCTGGTTTCCTGCTTAATAGCCACCATGATTCCAGATGTTATCCTAAGGAGGTATATAGGTTTTTGTTACAACAGTTGGCATAATCGGATTGGTTAATTTGAAACCCAGGACCTTTCCTTATAAATTAAAGAACTTTTTGGAGGAAGGGCCAGAAGAGGTATCCCACATGTCCTGTCTAGGTGTGATTCTTTTCATGACCAGTCATATACTCTAACTGATGGAGAAAATCTAATAATTTGGATTATCACAGACAATTGGTTGGATATAAAAATCCTACCATGACAATGTCCATCTGATTAGAACCAAAATGACTCACTGCAAACTGTTAGCCCTGTAAATTAATTAAAGGGTTTTTCTGATACTTTTATAGGATATAAAAGTCCCAGAAAAACCCCTTTAACACATTTGGTCAATGCCATTTGAGTATAGCCCTATATATATTACTGATCATTGTTAATACTATTTTGCTGAAACTAGAGTGGTTATACTAAGGTCTAGCCTTTGTCCTTTTTGGACCGTGCCTAATTGTTAGAATGGACAATAAGCTAATCACAAAGTGTCTTTCTGCAGGAACCCTCAATGATGAGCTGTAATTTTTAGGAAGTTCTGGCCAGGAAGTCCTGGCCACTACAAGGACAGTAAGACATTGCACAGTGTCCATTCAAACCACTGGTTTGTCTGTGTAATACAGGACAGGGTAGGTCCTCCAGAGTGAGAGATGCTCTTTGTAACTGTTCTTCACTCTGGCCAAGATATGAAGATCCATAACCTGGACAACCCCTTTAACCACAGTATCTACAATAAAGGTACAAGCCAGTTGTTCAGCTGGCCACAAATGGCTAAGCCACGCCCACCTGCAGCACCCAATGGCCGCACAAATTCACCGCAAAATTGTGCAGCCATTGGTTGCTGCTGGTGGGTGTGGCTTGGCCAGTTGCACCATGGGGTTGCACCCTAAGGCCTCTTTCACACTGGTGTTTTTGATCAGTGTTTTTAATATATTTTTAAAGCCAAATTTGAAATTAAAACAGATAAAACCAAAAATCTTTCCATTATCCACTCTTGGCTTTAGTTAAAAAAAAAAAAAGGGCGATAAACACTGATGAAATACAGAAGAGTGAATGTGCACGGTGCAGTAACTGCACTCGAATTGATCTAATTCTCTTCACCTATACAACAAATGTCTTAGGGACAGTCAGCCTGTCGTATCACACTAGAAGGATGCGTCCTGCTATAAGGTTATCTAAGGAGATGGACGTCATGCTGTGATGCACCGCTGTCATTCACGTCTGGCCATTATACTCTCGGGCCCCGGTGACATTTATGGTCTTTGAAAGTTTCCATTAAATAGCAGTGCGCTTGCAACCTTAATTTCCTGCCATTATAATAATGACATTACATGCAGAAAATGACTGCGCTGTTTATGTCAAAGGTATGCCGCATGGTTTTGAGGGATCACTGTCTAAGCGGGGGTTAACTTGCTGCTTTTAATCTGTTTAACCCCTCACTCGCTGAATTATTCATTGACGCCTCACAGTCTATAAAATATTCAAGATATCCACTGTGTCTGTGAATTATTAATTAACCATACACTGTCTGTAAAGTGTTAACCTCTTGATGACTGTGACTTGATGGTCTCAGTGACAGGTTTATTAATCATACATGCATATTATATATATATATATATATATATATATATATATATATATATATATTAAACCTTTGACATCATTAAACCTTTGTGTTTCAGCTTTGTGAAGATCTCTTTTCACGGATCAGTGACACGACAAATGACAACATGTCTTATTCTGTGGAGGTATGTGTTCTCATCAGTCTCTATACATTTAATCAGAATTTGAGAGGAAGGCTATAAAGTGACAGCATATTGGTAGAAAATGCTGTCGCTTTATCAGGTCCAACCTCTGCGACCCGCGCCGATCCTGAGAATTCAGTGGACGCTGCATCCCCTTCACTCATTTCCTCCTTCATAGCAGTACCCTGGTCGCCCATTGTGCAGGAAACTGCAGTATGCCTCAATTCAAGTGAACGGGGCTGGAGCTGAATGTCAGGGAGAGCTGAATGTCAGGGAGAGCTGAATGTCAAGGAGAGCTGAATGGCAGAGAGAGCTGAATGTCAGGGAGAGCTGAATGTCAGGGAGAGCTGAATGTCAGGGAGAGCTGAATGTCAGGGAGAGCTGAATGGCAGGGAGAGCTGAATGGCAGGGAGAGCTGAATGTCAGGGAGAGCTGAATGTCAGGGAGAGCTGAATGGCAGGGAGAGCTGAATGGCAGGGAGAGCTGAATGGCAGGGAGAGCTGTTGCACTTAGAAAGGGGAGCAGCACTAAACCAGTGCTGCATCCCTATGGTTCTCAGGGCCAGTGGGGATATCGGACATTGGACACCTACCAGTCATATAGTGATGGCATAATCTCTTGATATGCCATCACTTTATAAGAATGAAATACAGTACCCCTTTAATAGTGCGATTGGAATAGAGATTACTGTTATTTTAAATGAAAATTGTGTGCTGTCTTCTATAAAACATAGTTTTTTGGAAGGGTACTCCAGGACTTTTATACTGATGGCCAATCCTTAGGGTAGGCTCTCAATATCAGATCGGCAGGGGTCTTACTCCCAGCACCGCTACTGATCTGCTGTTCTGCAGGAGGTCCAGAGAAGGAAAATGGCACTGGAACTACATAGATGGAGCTGGTTATTGCAGGGTCGCTCCCACTGACAAATGGGAATTGGACCCTGCTGATCTGGTATTGATCTGGTATTGATGACCTATCCTAAGAACCCCATTAAGGCCAAACACTGTCGGATGTGTCTCTAATACAGTACAACAGATACAAAAATAGAATCTATTATATTTAGCTTATTTAGTTTAATTTACCACACAGCAAAAAAAAAAGTATTGTATGAAAGCTGGCCTGGTAGACGGGTTTTACAGGACCAACAGTATGAGATCAGTGGGGGTCCAACGCCCAACACCCCCACTAATAAGCTGTTTCTGGTAGAAAACAGTGTACAGAGCTGGGACAACGTCAAGCACTTATAGGGTTTAAAGCAGGGGTGCACAACCTGCGGTCCTCCGTACCATTCTGTGCCGCCCCCAACCATCTGGTAACAAACATGTATGTCTATGTCTTGTGGCTGCTCACATGTATCTTTCATGTATTCTCCCATTAGAAGTGTAATTAGACAGTTAACGCATTTCAAACAATTATGTTCTTAATCGTAACTGAATGTGACCACATCTGATTGGGATTTAAAGGAGAAATAACTCCACCTACTAATGGTGAGGGTAAGAATGTGAAACATTCCAATTTAACCCTTATGGATGCTGGCCACATTAACTCCCCACAAAAAACATAAAATAAAATTACTTGAAAAACCACATCATGTATTTGTTGTTCTGAAAACATCTACATAAATATGTGTATCAAAAGTATACCATAAATATAATAATATTCACATATCAAAATTTATATAAAATACGAAATATGTGAACAGTATTAAAAGTGTCCAGACAATAAAATCAATTTGTTAGTATATCATCTCTTTCAGTCTGTAACCAAACATATTTGGCATTATCGAATGACAAAGAAGAATAGGGGCTCAAAACAAAACAAAAAAAATAATAAAAATACATGAGTTCTTTTCTCATATTAAGCCCCTGAGGGCTTAATATGATAAATGTATATATTATATATACTGTATGTTCAATATGCTATAAATACAGTATTTCAGTTGGTAATACCCCTTTAAGTTTTATTTTTGGCCCTTGGAATTGGTTCAGGCTGACAATGTGGCCCCCAACCAGAAAAAGTAGTGCACCCCTGGTTTAAAGGACACCTCCTTTTCAGTGAAGATGCAAATATGTCCACATTTCATATGCAGGGGAAATTTAATATTAGTATTTAGTATTGAAGGCAATAGACAACCAAGTAAAGCAGTTACCAAGATCAAAAGATATATATAAGATAGATAGATAGATAGATAGATAGATAGATAGATAGATAGATAGATAGATAGATAGATAGATAGAAAGAAGATTACAATGTGTGTTCAGCCCCATGGAATATGTTGGTGCTATATAGACAATATAGGTAAATGTACTGCTTTTATAACATAGTATTACTTTCTAATATTGTACATATCTAGCCTATTTTGCTAGGCATCCAAAGTACTTTGTTGTGCTTTACTTTGAATTGTCTCTTTTTGGTTGAGTTTCATTTCCCTGAAGAATACTTATTTTTATTCCACTGCATCTTAGGTCAGTTATATGGAGATATACTGTGAGCGTGTCAGAGACCTCTTAAATCCAAAGAATAAGGGGAATCTTCGTGTCCGTGAGCACCCACTCCTAGGACCTTATGTGGAAGACTTGTCAAAGTTGGCTGTCACCTCCTACCAAGACATTCAATATCTAATGGACTCAGGCAATAAAGCCAGGTACTCTGCTTGTAGCACTATCTGAATGATGTGGTTAATACCTCTGCCTTGTTCAAAAGATGACAATGGGGTGATCTTCACTAAACCTACAGTCTGCAACCAAAGGGACCATCAGTCTTAATCCATAGAGTGCAATGCTTCACTTACTCTTCCCAGATTATGAGGAATGAACGTTCATACGAATGAGCGTTCTCTATAATCTGCCCGTGTAAAAGTGCTGCAGATCACCCGATGAATAAGCAAGACTCTCATTCATCGGGTGACATGATCTGAGGTGCAGACAACTAAATCATCATTTCTGGGCAACAATTTGTGCTGTGTAAATGGTGATCTGCTGCCCAGAAACAATTAATTTGTATGAGGATGAGAGATTGCAGTATCAATTGCTTGTCCCTGAACAGTGGAGGTGATTGGTGATGAGCAGGCAATTGTGGGGAAGGAACGCTCCCTTCCTGATAATTGTCTACTAGGCAACATGGTGTAATTGCACCTTAACATCTGCATGGAGTTTTTTGGAGATGTGCAATGACCGGGTTTAAGGTGGCCCCAATGCTACGCTGGGTCCCCCAGACACCGGCAAGGTGTTACCACATGTTGCTGGCCTCCGGAAGAGATGGTAAGACCTGGTGCACCCCAATGGGAAATAAGTCCAGGGAGACAGGGTCTGCAGTCAAGCAGTGTGCTTCTTTACTGGAGAAATTCAGTTACAAAACAATACAGGCGAGGCATAGGGCTGGCTCCTCCAGTCTCCTCCTTGGCAGAGGAAGGGTTTGATGCTGAGGAAAGGCCTGAGCTAGCGTAGTGATGAGCGGGAGGTGCCATATTCGGTTTCGCGATATTTCGCGAATATTCGCATGAATATTCGTGTTATATTCGTCGAAATCGAATATTCGCAATTATTCCAATTATCGCGAAATTATTTTTCGCATATTGCGAAAATTTATCTTGATAGTATAAGGCAACGTTCCTATGCTAATGACTATGGCTAGGCTAATATGTGTATATTACGAAATTTTGTAATATTGCTCTAACTTCGTCTCTTAGAATATTACGAATATTCTAAAAGACGAAGTTAGAGCAATATTAAGAACATTTGCAAAAGTCGAAATTGCGATGCGAGTAATATAACACGAAATAGTCGCATGAAGATTTAAACTTAGCACTGCTATATTCCATATTCTAGCCTAATATGGAATATAGCTGTGTTAAGTTAGCACTGCTATATTCCATATTAGGCTAGAATATGGAATATAGCTGTGCTAAATTGAAATCTTCATGCGACTATTTCGTGTTATATTACTCGCATCGCAATTTCGACTTTTGCAAATGTTCTTAATATTGCTCTAACTTCGTCTTTTAGAATATTCGTAATATTCTAAAAGATGAAGTTAGAGCAATATTACGAAATTTCGTAAAATACACATAGATTGTATTTAAGCTAATATACTGCTATAGTAATAATTTTTAATAGTGTACATATTTTACAAAACTTAAGTTCAGAAGAGGCAAAAAAAATTACAGGAAAAAAAAGGGATTATAGCACTATATTAGCTAAATTACAATCTATATGTGTATTTTAAGAAATTTCGTAATATTGCTCTAACTTCGTCTTTTAGAATATTCGTAATATTCTAAGAGACGAAGTTAGAGCAATATTACGAAATTTCTAAAAGACGAAGTTAGAGCAATATTAAGAACATTTGAAAAAGTCGAAATTGCGATGCGACTAATATAACACGAAATATTCGCATGAAGATTTCAACTTAGCACAGCTATACTCCATATTCTAGCCTAATATGGAATATAGCAGTGCTAACTTAGCACAGCTATATTCCATATTAGGCTAGAATATGGAGTATAGCAGTGCTAAGTTGAAATCTTCATGCGAATATTTCGTGTTATATTACTCGATGCGTTCTATTAAATTGCGATGCGACTAATATAACACGAAATATTCGCATGAAGATTTCAACTTAGCGCTGCTAAGTTGAAATCTTCATGCGAATATTTCGTGTTATATTACTCGATGCGTTCTATTAAATTGCGATGCGACTAATATAACACGAAATATTCGCATGAAGATTTCAACTTAGCACAGCTATACTCCATATTCTAGCCTAATATAGAATATAGCAGTGCTAACTTAGCACAGCTATATTCCATATTGGGATAGAATATGGAGTATAGCAGTGCTAAGTTGAAATCTTCATGCGAATATTTCGTGTTATATTACTCGCATCGCAATTGCGACTATTGCGAAATTTCGTAAAATACACATATAGATTAGATTGTAATTTAGCTAATATGGAATATAGCAGTAAGTTGAAAGCGCCACTGACTGGAGCAGCCAGGAAGCCAGGAATCCAAAGGACAGGTAAGAACAACTTTAGGGAAGTGGGAAAGAAAAAAATATAATAAAAAAAAAAAAAGAAAAAAAACGAATATTCTATTTCGCGAATATATAGAACGATATTCTAAATATTCGCGAAATCTCGAAATTGCGATATTCGAGAAAAAAATTCGCAATTCGAATATTCGCGCTCAACACTAAGCTAGCGGTCCCTCTCTCTTAGAAGGCTGGTACCCTGGCCGAAGGCTGGAGGCCCACGATCTGTATCTCAGTAGTCCGGGTTGCCTCTTGGTCACAGAGCTGGTGATCCATTGTCTGTGGCTCAGCATCCCCATTTCAGGGTCTTCTTCTGGTCACTCATGAAGGTTGGCAGAGTCTTCCTCTCCAAGCACTGGTCACAGGCCGTATCTAAAGGCTCATGGACCCTTGAGCAAGAGTTCAGCGTGGGCCCCCCTTCCTTCAGTGCTTTGTGGCCAGGGGCAGGGAAGCACATAGCCTTCAGGCTGCCTGAGGCAAAAACTGAAACGGCAGCCCCCCATCCCCATGGCAAATTATTGACCTAAGCCCTTCCTTCTAGCCAGTGGTTTAACTTGACCAGCATGGACTTTCTATAATACCGGTGTCTTATGTGGTACAAGGGTCTATGGGCCCCATCAAGCTCGGTAGCATCTGCTACCTCTGCACCCCCTATAGCTATGCTCCTGACAGGTCCCTAACTGCAGAACACTAGGGGCTTTGACTGCTCTCTTTATATACAATTTCTAGCTGAACTAGAACCTTCTAGCACAAACAGATACATTGTTACAACTCCCGTCTCTTATAGACTTGCATTACAGCAATTTTTCTGGACACAAACAGGTTTTCAGACATAACAGCACAGCTAAACCAGGCATTCAAAAGGTCAGTCTGTCTGGGTTTTGTGGTAAATAAGTCTCTTTTTCCCTCCAAAATATGCTTTTCTTTGGCAGCTGTGGAAAATTACCAACCTTTCATTCAAAGTCCCAAAAGTCTCTCACGATTCTTTAACCCTTTCCACAGAGCCTCCCAAATACAGTGCAAATGAATGAACAGGATATATATCACAGCATACAAAATGCAGTTACATGGTATTTAACAGTGCAAGTTAACCTTTTTAAGTAAAATAAAGTAAGAAGTTTATAACTTTGCATAGGGGAAATAGGCAAACGTCCAGACTTCAAAGCACCCCTGCTAATGAGCAGCATCCTCTCCATTCACTGCTATGGGACTTCAGAAAACGGTTGAGTGAGCATGCTCCTCTATCTATGGATGCCCACAGTGAATGGAGGGCAAGCTGCACAAGTACAGCCACCCCTCTATTCACTACTATGGGACTTCGGGGATTAGCCAAGCCAGTACTAAGCTATTTTTGGAGCTTTCATGGTGGGGAATGGAGGGTGGCCTCGCATGCGCTTCTTATTCTAGCTTCAGTGAAGGAGGTTCTGTTCTGGACCCAAAAGTCTTTTTTCGCAGGAACGTTTTTTTTTTCACAAGCAGGGTCAACCCTACAAGGCAGTATGCCTGGTTTAATAGGGTTGATCCTCTGACAGGTGCTCTTTAAACATAAACAGGCTGCAGATGGCACATTTGCAAGAACATTATGTGGATTCCATGCTTTTCATGAAAAACTTCACAGAGAATAGGACAAGGCTCCTGAAATGATTGAGATATAGAAGTTTCCGATGCAGTCAGCATTCTGTGCTATTTCTCTGTGCATGGCCATGCGCATATAGGATCTGTCCCAATGATAGCTATGGCACTGGCCTCAGACACTCTTGGCTCTATACAGGTGAACATGAGCATAGCTGTATTATGCCCTCCACTGCAGGATTTTAGTTTCCTGGATATGGTTGCTGCTCTCTACTTAAAATAGGCTTTATTTGCTACTGATTTTGCAAACATTTACATCACTGACATTTGTGAAGACAAGGCCCTAGAGATTGGGACATAGAAAAAAATGACAAATGTTTAACTTTGAGAGTTACTGTTATTCCTGAGTAGATGTGCACCTATGTTTTTGAAGTTTGGGAGAAATTTCACATAGAAATAGGAAACCATTCAAAACAGATGTCATTGACTTTAAAGTGCTCCTACTATTACAAAAAAAGCTGTTATAGGCTACTTTCACACTAGTGTTTAAGTTTTCCGGTATTGAGATCCGTCATAGGGGCTCAATACCGGCCAAAAACGCTTCAGTTTTGTCCCCATTTATTGTCAATGGGGACGAAACTGAACTGAACAGAACGGAATGCTCCAAAATGCATTGCGCTCCATTTAGTTGCGTTCCCAGACCGGAGAGCAAACTGCAACATGATGTATTTTGCTTTCTATCCTGGGATGCGGAGCAAGACGGATCCGGCATTACCCCCAATGCAAGTCAATGAGGAGGGATCCGTTTTCTCTGACACAATAGAAAACGGATCCGTCCCCCATTGACTTTCAATGGAGTTCATGATGGATCCGTCTTGGCTATGTTAAAGATAATACAACCGGATCCGTTCATAACGGATGCAGATGGTTGTATTATCAGTAACGAAAGCATTTTTGCTGGACCCTGGCAGATCCAGCAAAAACGGTAGTGTGAAAGTAGCCTTATTTAGATTTTTTTCATGTCCTCTGCCTTATTTCTGCGATGTGAACCCATATTTTTCCTCTCTAAAAGCCTCTTTGCACAGGCCAAGTATTGGGGCAATCATCAGTAAGGAGCATGCTGTCAGCACAGTAGGCAGGGAAACACACACACAGTGAGTCTTGACTGAACCCTGCCTAACTGCAGTGCAAGCCCTAAGCTGCAAGTCTGCAACTGGTCAACGTTTCCTGCTCTGCTTAAGACACGGAACGCAACCACATATAGAAGGGTTGTACGTAATAAGGTCAAAAGCCGGGGGGACACTATGATATATAGTCGGAGGATGGAGGGTTTAATCACAAATATGGATGCGCTCGTGTCACCAGGGAGCGTGGCTTATTCCGTGTCTCAAAGGGTGCATAGCCAGGCAGCGAATCTGAAACGGCGCAGCCGTGCCCGAGCCCCATACCATGGTGCTGGACCCCGGACAGGTAAGTTGGTGACACATTCCTAGGAAATCTTGTTCCTGATAATTGCCTTGTGTAAAGGTGCCACCAATCACTCAGTGAACGAGCAAATGCTCATTCAAATCATTGTTTATGCGGTCACCTAAATCATAATTTGTGGGCAGCAAATCGTGCTTTGCTAATAGCAATCGTCGTCTGCTTAGAAGCAATGATTCTCTACGGGGACGCGTAATCTCTTGTCTTCGTGCAGCGGAGGGGATAGCTACATGTAAATACCGCTCACACCTCCTCTGTTGAGCAGGCAATTATCAGGAATGGATCATTTCCTATAATTGCCTGCTCTCTTGGCCAATGTAAAGGGATCTTAAAGGGGTTGTGCAAGAATGTAAGGGTTTTGGCAACCCCTTCCGCGTTCCACTTGGCCAGACCTATAAAGGGATGCTTGCATACCTGCTTCCCAGCTCTGGCTTCCTGCTCTCTCTGTCCAGCCTGCGATGCTCCGCTCGACTCCCTCATTATTGACATCCTGTTTGACATCGCTGCAACCAGTCACTGGCCAGTGATTGACTGCACCGATATCAAACAGGATGTGGACAGCAAGGGAGCACAGTGGAGCACTGGAGGACTGGAGGAGAAGGAGCGAGAAGCCAGCGCAGGGAATCGGGTAACTAAGCTTTCCTTTACAGGTCCTGCCAAGTGTGTTTGAGGGGCCAATCCCCCCCCCCTTTCTTGCACAATCCCTTGAACTGTGTTGAGTGGATAGACTGACTGGATAGGCCATCAATATCTGATCAATAGGGGTCCGACTCATCGCACTTTTGACAATCAGCTGTTCCAGAGTAGCTCCAGTGCCAGAAGTTGGTACCGAAACTACGCAGCTCTGTACATTGTATAGTGGACAGAGCTGCTAACTGCAGCTCTGTTCTCATTCACTTCAGTGAAAGCAGTACTGCAATTACCAGCTCTGTCCACTACACAATGGATGGAGCTGTGTAGTTGAAGTTCTAGTGTCGACTCCCAGCATTGGAGCTACTCTGGAACAGCTGATTGGCGGGGGTGCTGGGTGTTGGCAGATTATTGGTCCAAGTATCCAGAACGAGTGCACAAATGCTCGATCTCAAAAATTGTCCTGTATAAAATCATTGTTTGTCAGCAGCACATCATCCTGTATAAAGAGGGATGTGCTGCTGACAAACAGAGAATCTACATGGAGATGATTGCTGCATGTAAATGTAGCTGAGCAAGCTGGTAATGATCAGGAATGAACAGTTTGCTCCCACTTATTGCCCTGTATTAGTCCATGCAATGGGCTCATAGTATGGCGCTGGAGAAGTGTTATGTGTGCTCTGACCAAAAAGATGGCTTCCTTCCTCACAGCATGAGTTTCACACAAAGGCTACGATAGACAGACTGCAGCATTTCTTCATTTTCCTCTGTTTTATAGGCACTACTCATTTATGCAAGCACATTTGAATGAAAGGTCCTCCTTAGAGGGGTTGCCCCATAATTAAAGGGCTTGTGCAGTGGAATAATATTGATGAACTATCCTCAGGACAGGTCATCAATATCAGACACAGGGGTTCATCTCCCTGTACACCCACCAATCAATTGTTTGAAGGGGTCACAGCGTTTCAAAGTTTAACTGCACACTATGTTCTGTGTACTTCACAGTGCTGAGACCGGCAGACTTTACATAGGGCTCTGTGCTCTGCTTTCTCATACAGACCATCCTGCAGTGTCACAAGGAGGACGGATCTTGTGCTCATAAATCTGAGAGCCGCCATTTTAACTCCTTCGTTGATTGTCCCCTAGACTAAACGAGCCGTTATAAATAATTAAAGGAGTTTATTTATAATATGTTTTTTCAGTATTTTCATTTTTATCTTCCCTGGAGAACCCCTTTAAGTGAACGGAAAAGAAATCTGTAACTACATTGCACCACCACTACAAGGAAGACAATGTACAAGTAAATATTGAAGAGGACAATGTGCTCACACGAGGGCCGCAACCCCTTCAAACAGCTGAGAGGTGGACGCGCAGGGAGTTGGATATTGAAGACCTATCCCGCTGCACAACCCCTTATAGATGTCAATTTTTCAGTTGGAATATTTATTAAAAGAACACTCTTGTGTCTAGATATTGTTTACATACTTATTATGGTGCCATCTGTGGACTGTTTTCATTCATTGTCATAATGTCCACCTAATGTATCCTGTATCAGTGAGAAGAAGCCTTTTCTACTAGCTGTAATGCCCAATAACAAGAATCAATCTGCCACCTGTGTAACAAAGAATCAGGGAAGTAGGATTAAGCTACTGACCACCAGTACTGGTCTCATTAGGTGGACCTTCTGACGGGTAATAATAACAAAAATAGTCGGAGACGCTATAATGAGTGTGTAGTAGCAATATCTAGAGTTGCCTTTTTTTTATTGATCTAACAGGGGAATACAGAACATGTGGGACAAGTGCATGTTTCTGTTTTATATTCGGCAAAAACAGTGGAACAGAGTAACACAGAGAAAACTGTTAGCGTGTACAGAGACTTACACAAACTGGGGTCAATATACAAGAAGAAGAATTTCCCCTAATCTCATGCCAATAAATCATGGGAGATTAAAATATAATCTGGGTTGCATACTGGCAGCACATACTGGGGCAGGCTGACCATTTCTTGGGCCCCAAGCAAAGTTATGTCTGTGGCCTCGATTTGACCACTAAGTTCTACCCCTCAGACCACTAAGCTATGTCCCCATCAGCCCATTAAATGTCGTCCCCTCGGGGGGCGTGGCCAACTGCCGGCATGAGAGCTCGCGTTTGAGAGCAGCTCCGATAACCCTTTGAAATCCCACTTCATCCTGACAAACTGTCTACCACAGACACCGACGATGGGGCCCAGCAAAGCTCAGAATGCAGCGGAGAGGCTAAAGGAATTTGCCAGATCTGAGGCCCAGCATGGCGCCGCGTCTGCTTCACCGTCGCGCGCTGCGGTCACAAGAGGTCAGTCTGCTCAACAGGCGCAGGCGGACGAGCCAACCGAACCAGAGTTCCCCCTAAAGGCAGCTTATGACCAGCTACTAATGGGGATCTCCTCGTGCCAGTCCTCGCTGACCGGGAAGCTGGAGGAGGTAAGAGTGGACGTCAGTTTACTCCGCCATGACATGCAGCAGCTGCGTGACCGGGTTAAATCCACTGAGGATCGCGTCTCAGCCCTAGAAGACCTGACAAGACCAATAGAGGGGAGAGTGCAAGATCTGGAGAGGGCGATGGGTCACTGGCAGCAGAAATGCGATGACCTAGAAAATAGGTTGCGCCGTAATAATGTAAGAATCCTAGGCCTACCTGAGAGGACGGAGGGAAGAGATACGGCAGCGTTCCTGGAGACTTGGTTCAAGGAGCAGTTTCCTGAAGCGCTGTTCACATCAGCATATGCTGTGGAGAGGGCCCACCGTGTCCCTGCCAGGCCGCCTCCTCCGGGTGCTTCACCGAGGCCTCTTCTGGCTCGTCTCCTGAATTGGAGAGATCGAGATCTACTTCTCAGTCAAGCCAGACAAAAACAAGACATCAGGCATGACAACGTCAGGATCTCTCTTTTCCCGGACTTTTCGGCGGACCTTCAGAAGAGAAGGGCTACATTCGTGGCGGTGAAGCGCCGTTTAAGGGAGTTGAACCTGCAATACTCTATGGCATACCCTGCCCGCCTTAGAGTGATAGACGGTGAAAAGACCATCTTCTTCAGCGACCCCAGAGAGGCTGAGGATTGGGCCTCAGCGATGAGCGGGTTCCTAGGGACACAGCAAGTATCATTTGTTCCCCCCTTGTGAGAGGAGCGATATTAGAGCTTAATGACGTTTTTGCAAGTATTACAGCTTCAGTGTTATGTCATGCAGTCCATGACGATCTGGACATTACATGTTAGCTCCTCTCCTGGAGGGGAGCTTCAGGATCGCTAGACGGGACACTGTGTCATTGAGCTCGGCTCCTTTAAGCCAAAGGTGGCAGTTTTCACGATTATATTGTAATGAGGGTTGGAGCGGCACCTGTGTGGTAATACCAACCATTTACACCATACAGGTCCCCGAGTTTAGGACCATTACATTTTATGGTCCTGTACCTGATAACCTCAGGTCTTTCAAGTTGATGTTATATGTTCTTTTATTTCACGCATATGTACACTCGTATCAAGCATGGCCTAATGTCTATTACCTTCCTGTAGTAGGATTGATGTATTGTTCTAAGCAGACGCAAATTATGTTGAGGAATGGAGTGATTAAGGGGTTAACTAGCCTGGATATAGATGCTACGCCCTTATGGCCTCCTTGAGACTCATGTCATGGAATGTCAGGGGACTGGGTGACCCAAAGAAGCGGATAGCTGTGTTCTCTCAGATACGGTCCTACAGTCCCCACATTCTAGATCTCCAGGAGACCCATCTCACCCCGGAAACGGGACATAGGCTTAAAAAACCCTGGGTCCGGCACCTATTTAATGCCTATGGTAACTCGCACTCTAGGGGAGTGACGCTCTTGCTTCACAGAAGCTTGCGATGTGAGATCCATCATTCAATGATTGATCCAGGAGGTCAATACGTTTTCTTATTTGCTCATGTTGATTGTGTCCCTTATGTGATAGTTAACCTGTATAACTCACCCCCTGCCTCTGTCTCCCTATTGCAGTCAGTTGTGGGCTTTGTAACTCATTATCCCAGTGCCCGATTACTATGTATGGGGGACTTCAACCAGGTCATGAGCGAGAACATGGATAGATTTAGAAGTAGGATTGATAGTATGTGGACGGGAAGCGACGATACGTCCTTGACTAGGATTTCCCAGGAGTTGGGGTGGATAGACATGTGGAGGGCCAGGAATCCGAATATTAGAGAATACTGCTGTTTTACACCCTCCCGGGGCGCCCTCTCTAGAATTGATTACTTATTTGGCAATCCCACAGCCTACACTGACTTGGTGAGCATTCGGTACGGACCGCAGGGCCCCTCCGATCATGCACCGGTTCTTGCCGAGCTGGGACCCTCTAACTCCTCTGGATTAGGCAGCAAGATGCGCATCCATCCGTTCTGGCTCACTTTATTTGGTCCGTCGGACAGAGTCCCTGATCAGCTAAAGGTGTTCTTTGAGGCACAGGACGTCTCCACTGACTCCCTGCTACTTTGGGAGACCCTGAAGGCGTACCTTAGAGGCTGCCTCAAGTCTTCCATTTCATATGTTAAGAGGGATGCGCAGCGTAAAGAGGAAGAATTGCTTGCTAGTTGTAAGGAGGCAGAGAGGAGATTTATTGAGTCCCCTACGGAAGAACATAGGGGGGTGTGGCTGACCAGGGGCAGACTTTACACCATGCACCTGGAAGAGAAGAGTAAAAGGAAACTCTTTTTTCCTAAACAGCAGGCGTTCGAGGTGGGTAACCAGGCCGGGAAGTTGCTGGCCCATATAGCCCGGGCTAACACTATGGCTCCACCGGTACTCCGCCTTAGGGAGACCGATGGTCGCATAGTCGAGACGGTGCGTGATATATTAAATTGTATACACACTTTCTATGCGGACCTGTATAAGTCAGCGGCAAATTATACTGAGCAGGACCTGGAGGCGTACCTCACTGAGGTCACCTATCCCCAACTTAGCGACCTGGATAGGTGTATTATGGAAGAGGACATCACCTTGGAGGAAGTGGAGAGAGCCATTTCGGATCTCCCCGCTGGGAAAGCCCCGGGTCCTGATGGCATTCCGGTGGAAGTGTATGCAAAGTATAAGGAGGTACTGGCGCCACAACTAGTAAAGCTGTATGGGGCGGTGCACTCCGGCGGCTCATTGCCAGTTTCTATGTATGATGCCTCCATTGTTTTGATTTTGAAGCCTGGCAAGGATCCGCTGGACTGTGGATCTTATCGTCCAATTTCATTGCTGAACTTGGATTATAAAATCCTGACTAGAATATTAGCCAACAGACTCAATAAGGCGATAACCTCAGTGATCCACTCTGATCA
Source organism: Bufo bufo (assembly GCF_905171765.1). Lineage (NCBI taxonomy): Eukaryota > Metazoa > Chordata > Amphibia > Anura > Bufonidae > Bufo > Bufo bufo. Next base: position 132,357,450 of record NC_053392.1, on the reverse strand, counting down.
ATCAGGATTTATGCCGGGAAGATCCACCTCGGATAATATTAGGAGAACTCAGGTGGTTGCGCAAATAGGCTCGGCTGGGAAAGAAAGGTGGGCCTTGGCCTCTTTAGACACGGCCAAAGCTTTTGACTCCCTGGAATGGCCCTTCTTGATAGCTGTGCTGAGAAGCTTTGGTTTTGGTCCCAAGTTCGCTAAATGGATTAATATACTCTATAATAACTCATCTGCACGTATTCAGCTCAATGGCTCCTACTCCGAGGAGATCTCCCTGCACAGAGGTACCAGGCAGGGTTGTCCGCTTTCACCCCTATTGTTTGCAATTGCGATAGAACACCTGGCAATTAGAATCAGACAGGACCCAGTGTACGCAAGAGTTTCATTGGGCTGTAGGGAGGAGAGAATAGGCTTGTATGCGGATGACCTGATACTTTTTATGTCTAGCCCGGAGGTGTCCCTGCCAAGGGCGATTGAGGTAGTAGCGCTGTTTGGACGTTATTCTGGTCTACACATAAACTGGGGTAAATCCGCCATCATGCCTTTATGGGATCACGACTGGGCAACTTACCATCATAACCTGCCAGTAGTGGATAGATTCAAATATCTTGGGGTAATGATCACTAGGGCTCCACAGCTTGCCTACGATCTGAATGTTGAGCCTCTGGAAGCTCTTTTTAATGATAAAATGAAAACTTGGGAGGCCCTCCCATTGTCTGTTATGGGCAGGCTGAATCTAGTGAAAATGGTTTTGTTACCTAAAGGTTTATATGTATTGTCCCATGCCTGCACACCGATCCCTCGGAGTTTCTTTAAACGCATACACTCCTTGGTCACTGCTTTTGTCTGGGGGAAGGCTAGAAGAAAGCTCTCGCTCTCGGTCCTTCAGAGATCGAAGTTGCAAGGCGGTGCAGCCCTGCCTGATTTCTTCCTTTATTTCATCGCTAGTCAGCTGAGATTTCTGAGGAGCTGGGTTACTGAGACCTCAAGGCCTAATTCGGAATACTATCTGCATGAATATCTGCAGGTTTCGACTTTATGGCCTGTGTTGGAAGGAACGGGACGCCTACAGAAAGCTACCCTCCCGATGCATAAACTAGCCCATCAGATATGGCAGGCTTCCAAGCTGAATGCTTATAAAGATTTACCTTGCGATATTCCTATATGGGATAACTGTATGTTTCCTCACCTGTTGAGATTAGAGGGTGCAGGGGAGTGGAGAAGGAATGGGATCCTAACGCTGGGGGACTTATACGAGGATAGTAAGCTATTAGCTTTCTCGCAAATCCGGGATAGGTTCCTAGTGCCAAGTACCCTATTTTTTAGGTATCTTCAGCTGCGACATGCACTTCAAACCCAATTTAGAGGCAGTGGTAGAAGCATATCCAAATACCCCACCATCGGCATACTTAGATCTCAGGGACCTAAGGGGATAGTATCGGCCCTTTATACCCACCTGCTAGATCGCCGATTGCTGATGTCTCCGCTGGCCGTAGAGGACAAATGGAAGGGGTTTATACCCTCTTTGTCTGATGAAGAGTGGGAGGAGGCTTTACTAGCACCTACTAGAGTGTCCCCCTCTATTAATAATAGGATGACGCAGCTCTTCATTTTGCACTATAGCTATTTAACCCCCACTAGGCTTCACAAGATGGGCAGGATGGACAGTACCAGATGTCATAGGTGCGGTGTGGAGGGTGCAGACTTTTGGCACCTGATGTGGGACTGTTCATACATCCGGCAGTTTTGGGTATCTGTACTGGAGACCCTCAGAGTCCTGGTGCCTCCTTCACTACAGCTGTGTCCCAAAATGTGCATACTGGGTATAGTTGACGAAGAATCTTGGTCACACTATCATAAAATCTTCCTGGAAAGAACACTGTTTATGGCCAGAAAGGCAATCGCCCTGCGATGGATGGGGGACAGTTTACCCTCCAGAGGTCAATGGCTGTCCCTAGTGAATGCTACGGTATCTATGGAAAACATGGTATATAAGCATAGGGGTTGCCCGCAGAAGTTTGATAGGGTGTGGGGGGCCTGGTGCGAATCCTCACTTACCATGCATGACGCGAGTCGGCATCAGGTGGCTGATGGTTCTGGATAGTCTTTCTGTGGGCATGTAAGAGGGCTTGTGAGCCGGATTGGCTGCCCTCCTGAGGCAAGTAGTACTAATCTGTATCTATTATACATTCACACGTTTCTTCCCCCTGATTAGCACTGAACGCGTTAACAGTTGGTATTTGGCATCCTGGCGTTCACAGCTGTTTGAAAATGTATGTAAGATTCCTCGTACACTGCTTCTGCTTTTACGTATGGCCCCTGCGAGGGTCACTGTAGTTCTCTATGTGCCATGCTTGTAAATTTTACCTTGCAATAAAACGAGTTTAAAAAAAAATGTCGTCCCCTCAGCCCGCTAAATCCACTCTTAGCCTAGTGCAGAATGAGCACTTCTGCTACTGATTACAGATGGGAAGACCCCCATGGGCCATTGCACGGGCTGTATGTCCACCCCTTTAGTTGTTTTTGTTAACCCAACAGTTTTTGGCTAGCAGGGGGCCCCAAGCATTTGCTTGGTTTGTGTGGTCGTAAAGTCCGCCACTGGCAGCACAATTATTGCTTGGTTTTGTATGCCTCTACTTGCTGTACAGTTTACTCTTGTCTTTACAGAACTGTTGCTGCCACAAACATGAACGAGACAAGCAGTCGCTCCCATGCTGTCTTTAACATAATCTTCACCCAACGTAGAAATGATGCTGACACCGAGACCAGCACAGAGAAGGTAAGAACCGTCCACAGGCTTTACATATGATAAACCAGAAAAATGTCCAAGACAAATCCCGTATGGTGCGGGTGATTTGCCTGTATCTTTTGGTCAGTAGATTAGACTAGTTTGGTTGGGAAAGTATTTTCTGTAACTAAATTTGCCATCTAATGTAAATTTGGATCCTTGATCTCTCAGTTCCATATAAAATACACCCTCCAAAGTTAAAGGGAAACAGTCAGCTAAACCATCACCACTATCTGTTACTTTACTGTCTTTGCTTTCTAAAGGTGTTATTATATGTAATAGTAGGAGCAGGATTGATTAAAGAATGTATTTAACTCCTATATATTGCCAGGATTTACATAATTGTGGTGAAACTATAATGTTTTTTGTCAAAAAATAAATAAAAACTGACAACTGTTTGCTGCCATTATGAAAGTCACTGCAAAAACAAAACAAAAAACTCATGGAGCAGTAAGGAGCCTCAAGGATGTAGAACTGTTTGTCATATTAATAGAAAATATTTCAGCCGCTGATTGGCTTATATGGCGAGAGAGGCCAGGCAATACTACAGGTGATGCAAATACATACATGTAAGACTCAGAACACAAATCACAGGAAAAAAACGGATGTTACCGTTTAATTCTCTCTCTCTCAGAAACCATACACATCATTCAATAGTAAAAATAAAACAAAAAATTAGGCAAGAAAAATCATATTCAACAACCCAGTATAACTTCTAAATTTAAAGAGAATGTCAGAAAATGACCTTTGTTTTTAAATTAAAATGTAAACATATTTTTAAGTATGTTTAGTGGTAATTTTCTATATCACTGTGTATATATATATATATATATATAACAAAAAAAACTATTCTGGAATCTTCCAAATTTCATAATGACCACTGAGCCTTATAATAGTCTGACCATTCCTGTTCTGTAGAGATTAGATTTCAGCAGTCATCTCATGGTCATCACCGACAGGATTACAATGACAGATATCATCTATTTATTTACAATAGATACTATTCACAATAGGTGATGTTCAAAGCTCCCCCGCGCACAATGACCTCTGGATTGGATCTCAATGAGCGTCTCCTGTCATTTGTGCCTATAGGATGTGGCCGCTGAACTTATCTCTAAATGTTGTGAACAGCTGCTCAGGCAAGATGGCTACAAAAAAAGCTGAATCAAAAATATCTATAATCAGGAAATAATAACATATGACATATAGGTGGTATATTCTCTTTAATTTAATGAACCATAAAATGTTTCCACTTCAGACCACTTCATCTATGCATTTAGGCTCCGCTCAGTGTCCGTGTATCTAATATGTATTCTGTAATAACTAACACGTCAGACCCCCGGCCTGTCACACAACCACACATCCACTGTGATATAAAGTAGCTAGGGACAGCAGGACTTCTCTGTGCTCAGTAATTGTGTTGATGTTAATATGTTAATGTAGTGATAATGTTTCTATGAATTTTTATGCAAGTGAAAAGTGTGCTCTGGAGATTTAGCGCTTCCGCCTATGCATCAAGGATAGTGTAGACTGGTAAATCACAATATTACCCCTGTGTGCAGCCAGAAATATATTTAGGAGACTATTGACTCTGAAATTTATCCTATCGGTGTATAAGGCCTCATGCACACGACCGTATTTTTTCACGGTCCGCAAATCGGGGTTCCGTTGGTCCGTGATCTGTGACCGTTTTTTCGTCCGTGGGTCTTCCTTGATTTTTGGAGGATCCACGGACATGAAAAAAAAATCGTTTTGGTGTCCGCCTGGCCGCTCGGAGCCAAACGGATCCGTCCTGAATTACAATGCAAGTCAATAGGGACGGATCCGTTTGACGTTGACACAATATGGTGCAATTTCAAACGGATCCGTCCCCCATTGACTTTCAATGTAAAGTCAGGAGTTAATATACCATAAGATCTGAGTTTTCTCCAATCCGATGGTATATTTTAACTTGAAGCGTCCCCATCACCATGGGAATGCCTCTATGTTAGAATATACCATCGGATTTGAGTTAGATCGTGAAACTCAGATCTGACAGTATATTCTAACACAGAGGCGTTCCCATGGTGATGGGGACGCTTCAAGTTAGAATATACTGAGAACTGTGTACATGACTGCCCCCTGCTGCCTGGCAGCACCCGATCTCTTACAGGGGGCTGTGATCCGCACAATTAACCCCTCAGGTGCTGCACCAGAAGGGGTTAATTGTGCATATCATAACCCCCTATAAGAGATCAGGGGCTGCCAGGCAGCAGGGGGCAGACCCCCCTCCCTCCCCAGTTTTAATTTCATTGGTGGCCAGTGCGGCCCCCCCCCCCCGCACCCCCTCCCTCCCTCTATTGTATTATTTTCATTGGTGGCACAGTGTGCGGCCCCCCCGCCCCCCTCCCTCTATTGTATTATTTTCATTGGTGGCACAGTGTGCGGCCCCCCCGGCCCCCCCCCTCCCTCTATTGTATTATCATTGGTGGCCAGTGTGCACCCCCCCCGGCCCCCCCTCTATTGTATTAATATCATTGGTGGCCAGTGTGCGGCCTCCCCTCTCCCCCCCCCCCCCGATCATTGGTGGCAGCGGAGAGTTAGAAGCATCATACTTACCTGCTGCGCTGTCTGTGACCTGCCGGGAGCTCCTCCTACTGGTAAGTGACAGGTCTGTGCGGCGCATTGCTTAATGATCTGTCACTTACCAGTAGGAGGAGCTCCCGGCCGGTCACAGACAGCGCAGCAGGTAAGTATGATCCTTCTAATATTGCTAAGTAACCATGGCAACCAGGTCTGCAGTAGCGTCCTGGTTGCCATGGTTACCGATCGGAGCCCCAGCGATTAAACTGGGACTCCGATCAGAACTCTCCGCTGCCACCAATGATCGGGGGGGGGGGAGAGGGGAGGCCGCACACTGGCCACCAATGATAATACAATAGAGGGAGGGAGGGGGGGGGCCCGCACACTGTGCCACCAATGAAAATAATACAATAGAGGGAGGGCGGGGGGGCCGCACACTGTGCCACCAATGAAAATAATACAATAGAGGGAGGGAGGGGGCCGCACTGGCCACCAATAAAAATAAAACTGGGGAGGGAGGGGGGTCTTCCCCCTGCTGCCTGGCAGCCCCTGATCTCTTATAGGGGGCTATGATATTCACAATTAACCCCTTCAGGTGCAGCACCTGAGGGGTTAATTGTGCGGATCACAGCCCACTGTAAGAGATCCGGTGCTGCCAGGCAGCAGGGGGCAGTCATGTACACAGTTCTCAGTATATTCTAACTAGAAGTGTCCCCATCACTATGGGAACGCCTCTGTGTTAGAATATACTGTCGGATTTGAGTTTTCACGAAGTGAAAACTCAGCTCTGAAAAAGCTTTCATACAGACGGATCTTTGGATCCGTCTGTATGAAAGTAACCTACGGCCACGGATCAAGGACGCGGATGCCAATCTTGTGTGCATCCGTGTTCTTTCACGGGCCCATTGACTTGAATGGGTCCGTGAACCGTTGTCTGTCAAAAAAATAGGACAGGTCATATTTTTTTGACGGACAGGAAACACGGATCACGGATGCGGCTGCAAAACGGTGCATTTTCCGATTTTTCCACGGACCCATTGAAAGTCAATGGGTCAGCGAAAAAAAAAAACGGAAAATGGCACAACGGCCACGGATGCACACAACGGTCGTGTGCATGAGGCCTAAGTAATGGGTGAGAACTGAGAGATTTGCTGTTTGTGTCTCACAATATTCCTTCTTGCCTACCTTTAATTAATTTCATTAATGGGGTTGTCTTAAGGCATAAACCCCAACTGATTCACATTGGGCTCTGAAATCAAACCCTGCACAAGTGATGAATAGTCATCCATGTTTTTTTTTACCAATCCTCCTCTCGTATTCCTGTCTTTCTAGAATTGTCTCACTCAGTCTTCATTGTCTGCTCCTACACTGCGTGCAGAATTATTAGGCAAATGAGTATTTTGACCACATCATCCTCTTTATGCATGTTGTCTTACTCCAAGCTGTATAGGCTCGAAAGCCTACTACCAATTAAGCATATTAGGTGATGTGCATCTCTGTAATGAGAAGGGGTGTGGTCTAATGACATCAACACCCTATATTAGGTGTGCATAATTATTAGGCAACTTCCTTTCCTTTGGCAAAATGGGTCAAAAGAAGGACTTGACAGGCTCAGAAAAGTCAAAAATAGTGAGATATCTTGCAGAGGGATGCAGCACTCTTAAAATTGCAAAGCTTCTGAAGCGTGATCATCGAACAATCAAGCGTTTCATTCAAAATAGTCAACAGGGTCGCAAGAAGCGTGTGGAAAAACCAAGGCGCAAAATAACTGCCCATGAACTGAGAAAAGTCAAGCGTGCAGCTGCCAAGATGCCACTTGCCACCAGTTTGGCCATATTTCAGAGCTGCAACATCACTGGAGTGCCCAAAAGCACAAGGTGTGCAATACTCAGAGACATGGCCAAGGTAAGAAAGGCTGAAAGACGACCACCACTGAACAAGACACACAAGCTGAAACGTCAAGACTGGGCCAAGAAATATCTCAAGACTGATTTTTCTAAGGTTTTATGGACTGATGAAATGAGAGTGAGTCTTGATGGGGCCAGATGGATGGGCCCGTGGCTGGATTGGTAAAGGGCAGAGAGTTCCAGTCCGACTCAGACGCCAGCAAGGTGGAGGTGGAGTACTGGTTTGGGCTGGTATCATCAAAGATGAGCTTGTGGGGCCTTTTCGGGTTGAGGATGGAGTCAAGCTCAACTCCCAGTCCTTACGCCAGTTTCTGGAAGACACCTTCTTCAAGCAGTGGTACAGGAAGAAGTCTGCATCCTTCAAGAAAAACATGATTTTCATGCAGGACAATGCTCCATCACACGCGTCCAAGTACTCCACAGCGTGGCTGGCAAGAAAGGGTATAAAAGAAGAAAATCTAATGACATGGCCTCCTTGTTGACCTGATCTGAACCCCATTGAGAACCTGTGGTCCATCATCAAATGTGAGATTTACAAGGAGGGAAAACAGTACACCTCTCTGAACAGTGTCTGGGAGGCTGTGGTTGCTGCTGCACGCAATGTTGATAGTGAACAGATCAAAACACTGACAGAATCCATGGATGGCAGACTTTTGAGTGTCCTTGCAAATAAAGGTGGCTATATTGGTCACTGATTTGTTTTTGTTTTGTTTTTGAATGTCAGAAATGTATATTTATGGGCAGGGCTGAATGCGTCTTGGACGTGGGTAAGGCATGCCGAACCTGAACTATGGCTGAGTTGTGCCGGGAGCCACGGGCGTGGGTAAGCCTGGAGAGGGAGTACCCTATTGGAGTGTGTGAAAAAGGGGTGGGAGGGAGGGGTAAGTGAGACACACCACCTGAGGGAAGGAATTGGCAGGTATATATAGGGAGCCAACGCCCTGCCCACAAATACAGGCTGAAATCAGCCTTAATACTTATGGGCAGGGCTGAATGCGTCTTGGACGTGGGTAAGGCATGCCGAACCTGAACTATGGCTGAGTTGTGCCGGGAGCCACGGGCGTGGGTAAGCCTGGAGAGGGCAAAAAGACAAGTACACTATGTTGTCTAAACCGGTTTATTCATATACTTCCAACTCGCATGACCTATAACGCCAATGACTAAAAAGCCTGGGATATTTCCCTGTGTGGGTTTGGAATGTATCTAATGAAACAAGATGATCTCCAGTGCCCCATGGAACGAATGACATGAGCAGGGACTTGGTGTTTCGACGCTGACGAAGCCGCTCCGATGAGGAACGAGTGACCCGAGATGACTCCTGGGTCGTACCCAAGGCCTGCTGCCAGAGAACGGATATAGGACGTGAATTGGTTTGAAGAGAGGGGTTTGTCTTTGAAGGGCAGGAGAGGACTGTTACGAGGCGCTGTCTTTAACAGGGATAATAATTTGTTGAGGATCCGAACTGGGCACCAGTTATTTTGGGTAGGGAAATATTTAGTCTCCGTGGGTGGCCCTGCTTGGTTTGTTTTGGTCAGTGAAAGGCTGAGTACGAAATAGTCATTATGCCACGACAGCTGTTCTTTGCGGAGACAGCCATGTCCCGGAGAGCTGCCAGTGAATTCTCCTGGCCGGAGGAAGCCGTAAAAACTTAAAAACATGGCTGCTTGTATTACCGTGCTGGTCAAGGGCCCAAAAGGACAGCCATCTAGGGCAGAAGACAAATCCCTGAACAGCTTGCTGGACACCGGTTGTCTACGGGTGGGAGCCTGTTTTGCATTTTTTTGTATTCCCCTGAGGGCCGCCTTGATTGCCTGGTTTGAAAAAAAATAGAAGATCGACCCAGATTACTGAGCATGAAGTGATGTTGGAGGCCCGCTAGGTATAATTTGATGGTATTATAAGAGAGTTTAAGTTGGGAATAACAGAAAGCTATGAACGCCAGCAAGTATGATGTTTCGTCACGGCCGCCCTGAGGGTAAAGGAGTCTAAAACTATCAAACGCTTTCAACCCGGCTCTGTAATTCCTGGCCGTATTTGGGGCTAATGATTGACTTATGAGGTGTTTTGCTGTCGAAATCAAAGACTCTAGCCCATCACTAGAGTGTTGTGTGTCGGGATTGAGGCTCCCGTGGGGTCCGCGTCGGGCATCTCCTGAAAGAAAACCAAAAATTAAATCTAGACAGTGCATCTGCTGCTACATTTCTTTGACCCTGAGACATCGTGGATCCGCCTTTGACTGAACCTGACTTTGATGAATGACTTGATCTGGATTGCCGCGAACAGAAAAACCAACAATTAGAGCTAAATAAGGTATATACAGACTGGGATATGCAAGGATAGAACCTCCCAGTGCTATTACCCTCGTTGCGTATGACTTACCTTGCAGGACTTTTAGCCTACTTTGAGAATGATAGTGGCCGGAGACACTTCTAGGAATCTGAGGGAAAACATTTAAGTAAACTGAATAACGTAGCCGTGAGAAAAGGATGAGGACCGTGAAACCCCTTGATTGTCCGGAAGGCTCCTAAGAGCCGAGCCTGGACAGACTAGAACGGGGTGTGGCGAACCCAATATGACATATGATGTGGATACAGCAGTGGCTAACTTGGAGGTCCAGTTGTCACTCAACATTTAGCTCATCCTAGGGGTAACCCGGACAGGACAAATGGTGTGACATGTTATCAGTGGTAGCTGAACCTGGACAACCTATGTGACGTACTACATTAAACATGGCCTGGACGATCCAGGTGACGTACTACATTAAACATGGCCTGGACGATCCAGGTGACGTACTACATTAAACATGGCCTGGACGATCCAGGTGACGTACTACATTAAACATGGCCTGGACGATCCAGGTGACGTACTACATTAAACATGGCCTGGACGATCCAGGTGACGTACTACATTAAACATGGCCTGGACGATCCAGGTGACGTACTACATTAAACATGGCCTGGACGATCCAGGTGACATACTACATTAAACATGGCCTGGACGATCCAGGTGACATACTACATTAAACATGGCCTGGACGATCCAGGTGACATACTACATTAAACATGGCCTGGACGATCCAGGTGACATACTACATTAAACATGGCCTGGACGATCCAGGTGACATACTACATTAAACATGGCCTGGACGATCCAGGTGACATACTACATTAAACATGGCCTGGACGATCCAGGTGACATACTACATTAAACATGGCCTGGACGATCCAGGTGACATACTACATTAAACATGGCCTGGACGATCCAGGTGACATACTACATTAAACATGGCCTGGACGATCCAGGTGACATACTACATTAAACATGGCCTGGACGATCCAGGTGACATACTACATTAAACATGGCCTGGACGATCCAGGTGACATACTACATTAAACATGGCCTGGACGATCCAGGTGACATACTACATTAAACATGGCCTGGACGATCCAGGTGACATACAACATTGAACTCGGCCTGGACGATCCAGGTGACATACAACGTTTAAAGTTGGCCTGGACGATCCAGGTGACATAACATTAAACACGGCCTGGACGATCCAGGTGACATACAACATTAAATTCGGCCTGGCGATCCAGGTGACATACAACGCTAAAGTTGGCCTGGACGATCCAGGTGACATAACATTAAACACGGCCTGGACGATCCAGGTGACATACAACGCTAAAGTTGGCCTGGACGATCCAGGTGACATACAACATTGAACTCGGCCTGGACGATCCAGGTGACATACAACATTGAACTCGGCCTGGACGATCCAGGTGACATGAACTTGGCCTGAGTGGTCCAGGCGACAGATGATTTAAGTACGCGGTATATGTGATAACTGAACTGATCGCGCGCCGCTGACGAATCTTTCCAGCCAAACCTGCGTTTGGAAACAGGGAGCCTGCCACGCGCAATTTTGGACCCCTGACACCTGCTGGCAGTGTGAATCCCTGCTTCCATGCCGTGACACAATTCTGACCTGCAGGGACCAAGTAACTTACTGGCCCATGTGCTGTTGATTAATATATGCAAATACGCACACCAAAATTGCCCCTGACACAGGCTGGAAGCTGGGCTGCCGCAGTTTGGCGTAACGCCGGCAACAATGCCCACTGCTTCCCATCTGTGCCGCCTCTGCTATATAGCGTCTCTGCTGGGGCAATGATTTATTATCCCCCTTTTTTTTTTTTTTTTTTTTTTTTAATCTGGGGTGGATATTTCCGAGTGGGCATGTGGCGCACTCATGGCCGCTGCAGGGAGGAGAAGGGGGACCCCCGTGCTTGCTACCCTGCTTGGACTGGGATGTGCGGTCCCCAAGTGCGAGCCTGGAGTGGACGGACGTGTGTGGGAGGTGTTGCGATCAGTGCTCGGCTGGAGGAGGGCAGGCGGAAGTGGATGCATTCCACCTTGAACCGCAGAACCTTTGTGGAGGAGTGCTACTGCCCGTAGCCGTGAGTAGGCGGGAGCTCATGCTCCAAGAACTTACGTGTAACCGAACGACCTCTCTTGATATCGTGGCGCTGTGTAGCGAATCGCACTTGAACAACCCGACGTGAAGCTGGAAAAAAACAGACGTGAAGCTTGCATGGCAGCTAGATGTGGCTCCTCCTACAAAGTAAGTGAGACACACCACCTGAGGGAAGGAATTGGCAGGTATATATAGGGAGCCAACGCCCTGCCCACAAATACAGGCTGAAATCAGCCTTAATACTTGTGAATGTTGAGATGTTATATTGGTTTCACTGGTAAAAATAAATAATTGAAATGGGTATATATTTGTTTTTTGTTAAGTTGCCTAATAATTATGCACAGTAATAGTCACCTGCACACACAGATATCCCCCTAAAATAGCTAAAACTAAAAACAAACTAAAAACTACTTCCAAAAATATTCAGTTTTGATATTAATGAGTTTTTTGGGTTCATTGAGAACATGGTTGTTGTTCAATAATAAAATTAATCCTCAAAAATACAACTTGCCTAATAATTCTGCACTCCCTGTATTCACCTCACTCCACATAATAAGCTTCACCAGTCTCCTTTTTCTACATGCCAGACCTCGCAAATGTCCCTCTTTAGGAGGGACAGTCTCTCTTTGCCCTATTTTTGATCTGAGATATAGATTTGCATTACTACATTTACAATATTGATCCAGAAATTGTCTGGTTCCTCTCTGTATATTAGAGCCGCCTTGTATTTTATTTCATTATTTGATGCAATTTTGATTTTAGAAATTTCTAGATTCAGATATTTTTTGCATTATTCTGTAAAATAAAACTAGTGAAGTGTATAAATTGGCAGACAAAATGCATCTTTCACACCATGAACCATAAGTGTCCCTCTTTGACCATCCAAAAAGTTGTGTGGTTTGCTACATGCTCCTGTCTTCATATTCTGTCTATATATTATTTGCCGCTCTACATGCATTACCCACCCATTTTTCATGTCTTTTGGTGCCGCCTTGGGTCACATGGTATTTTTTCTTGTATTTTCTTGTCATTCCCTTCTATATCTATTCCCCAGCCTGATGTTTTTAACATCCGTATTTTTATCTCTTATTCCCATCTCCTTCTGCCTAAACACTAAATTACAATATTATGCAGAACTCATGGGTTAAAAGATTCATCTGTCTTTTTTCAAAAGTGCTGAAGTTTACAGTAGACTCATTGCCTGATGTCCCTTAATATATGAAGATAGTGGTAATTGAAGTTGAACATATTCAGAACTGTTATTAAAGTCATCAAACATCATTAAGACCGCCGTTCTAGTGCCGCGGTGTCTGAGAGTAATTTTACAAACCATGATAAGCAGATAACTGCTCGACTTGTTCACAGACAGAAGAGCTTCTTCTAAGATGTAATTTGTATTATGCTAATATTATTTGAGAAAATCGTATTCTTCTTCCCCATAGGTTAGCAAAATTAGCCTTGTGGACCTTGCGGGAAGTGAGAGAGCAGATTCCACAGGAGCCAAAGGGACAAGATTGAAGGTAAAATGGTTAAGGCTTCATTGTGTTTATAAAATGTTTCAATTAAATGTAAATGTCACGTGCCGGGGGCCCCAAGGGGGACCTCCGGGACATCATACGAGCTGGACAAGGCAAAACAGGCCAAGGACCACGGAAAACATAACCATACAAAGGAACCAAGACACGTGACAATGACAATAATAGAAGATCTCAATATACTAAACCAGATCAGTGAGTGAGAACCCACTGTGCCACTGACTGGCAATACTCTGGAGGGGTGTAACTAAGCAACACCAGGCCTTCACTAGCGCCTCTGGTGGTGAGGATAGACTTGAGCCACGGTAGTTGCCAGGGGCTACTCAAGAGCGTAAACCAAGTCAGTGGCAGCAGGAGCCGGCGTCGAGGAGATACCAGACAAGGTACCGACAGTACATGAGCAAGGCATGGCATGGTACAGAACAGGGACAAGACATAGAGACAGACAAGGCATAGCAGGGCAGAGAATGGGCATTCCCCCTCCGGGGAACACAGGAACCCTCTTCTGAAGGTGGACATGGACAGACAAGAACAGAAGCAGACATGAACGGAATACCAGAAGCAGTAAGGACTGCCAGACAGACAATAACAGGAACATGGAATAGACATGAACAGGAACAGATGCAGATCAGCTCTGCTAGGCTATCCAGACGCAGATAAGCTCTGCTAGGCTTTCAGATGCAGTTACGCACTGCTAGGCGAACATGGACAAGATGCAGTTACGCACTGCTAGTCGAACAAATACAGGGCAGATACAAGGCATGGACAAGGCATAGCAAGTTACAGATCAGGGACAAGGCATAGCATGGTACAAGGACAGAAGACAACAATGCAGAACCAGGCGGCACATACCGAGACGTAGATGGCCGGACCCCTTGGGTCAGCAGCAAAGTGCAAAACCTGGCAAAGCAAACGAAGACAGACAGACTACACAGAGCATAAGGGTGAAACACCCACAAGACATGACAAAGACTGACTGACTAAGACTGACCTCAACACTCCACACTCAAAGGCAGAAATAGCAGCCTAACGAGCGCACCTGAAAGGACACACCCAGCAACTGAACCGGGGAGGTTAACCCCAGCAGAACCAAAATGGGGAGGTACCAAATCAGGTCAGGGGTAACAAGAAACCGCAGCCACCTAGCTGTGATACAGGACATTGCCCCTAGCAACCAGCATACACGGAACACCACATCATGTACGCAATAGCGCAACAGACCTGAATACCCACAGGGAGACAATACAGCCAAAGGGGGGTACACGCACACACACGAGCAGGAACACGCAAGATACCGCAGCCAGCACACAGCGAAAAGCAACCAGCCTACACAGAATCACCCGCAGCCAGTACGCAAAAGGTGTGCAGCCAGCCTGCACGGCAAACCATGTCACAGTGAACTGCACCGTGACAGTAAAAAGGGTTTTCGGTCAAATGATATAGAACACCTTGTAAAATTAAAGGGGTTCTCCAGTTTCATAATTAATTTTTCTATCTGCACAGTCTTCCCCAAACACTGCATATTTTGCCCCACATGAATGTTTTTTTTATGTCAGCACTTTCCTTCCCCTTTTCTTATCATCACTGCATCCTGGCAGGATGTTTACATGCAGAGCTTCCTGTTTTCATCAGCTTCCTGTTGGGTATTCTAACCAAACACAGTATGCTTTGCTCTGTAAACTAACTAAGGCTACATTCACACTTGCACTTTCCCTTTCCGATATTAAGATCCGTCATAGCATCTCAATAGCGGGGGAAAACGCTTCCGTTTGTCCCCATTCATTGTCAATGGGGACAAAACTGAACTGAACAAAACGGAATACACCAGAATGCATTCCGTTCCATTTGGTTGTGTCCCCATCGCGCACTGAATAACGCGGCAAGCAGCGTTTTCCTGTCCGCGATATGGTGCGGAGCAAGACGGATCCATCCTGACACACAATGTAAGTCAATGGGTACGGATCCATTTTCTCGGACACAAAAGAAAACTGATCCGTCCCACATTGACTTTCAAAGGTGTTCATGACGGATCCGTCTTGGCTATTTTAAGATAATACAACCGGATCCGTTCATAACAGATGCAGATAGTTGTATTATCATGATGGAAGCATTTTTGCTGATCCATGACGGATTCCGCAAAAACGCTGGTGTGAAAGTAGCCTAACATGGAGAGGGGAGATGTAAGTGGCATGGGTACAATGTACTGAGAAACATTCCAGAGCAAAGCATGCTAGGGTTTGGTTTCAAAACCCAGCAGGAAGTCCTACATGTAAACATCCTGCCAGGATGCAGTGATGCTAAGAACAAGGGAAAGAAAATGCTGACATGAAAAATAAGCATATGGGACAAAAGTATGTAGTGTTTCAGGTACTTTGAGTATATAAAAACTTAATGAAACTGAGAACCCGCTTGAGATTTCTCAGTGGGAAAATTAATTATGGTATTGCATTCATCCAATTGTGATCTCTATTGTGTGTGGGAACCAATAAATCCTCATTTCATGCTACATAATTCCTACTGTTAAAATAGATGGCTACCATATACAAATTTTATGTCTGTGTCCTTCATGGAAGCCTTATATATCAGTACATTCAGAACTCCTAGGAATTTTCTTTTTAGGCAGTTTATAATGTACAGTAAAAACTCTTGAGGATGACTACCTAAAATTTCTAAAATGGGTAAAAACAAATATCTAGGTTAGGAGGGGTCTTTCTAAAGCAAGGTATACACATTAGGTAATGTGAATGGGGATTTTCTGACTTTCCCCCAATGGAAAATGTCAGAGGAAATAAGTATCAGCCACCTTAGTTTTCAGGGGGATCTGAAGTTTCATTTTCCATGCATGCTTATGGTTCAGGAGAAATAGGTGTTGCCTGCATTAGTGTCCAGCTAACAGTTCAAATGTCTGACCATCTTAGGGTACTTTCACACTAGCGTTTTTCTTTTCCGGCATAGAGTTCCGTCACAGGGGCTCTATACCGGAAAAGAGCTGATCAGTTTCATCCCCATGCATTCTGAATGGAGAGTAATCCATTCAGGATGCATCAGGATGTCTCCAGTTCAGTCATTTTGACTGATCAGGCAAAAGAGAAAACCGTAGCATGCTACGGTTTTATCTCCGGTGAAAAAAACGGAATACTTGCCTGGCATTTTTTCCCATAGGAATGTATTAGTGCCAGATCCGGCATTCAGAATACCGGAATGCCGGATCCGTCCTTTCGGTCTGCACATGCGCAGACTGAAAAAAAGGTGAAAAAAAATAAATGCTGGATCCGTTTTGCCGGATGACACCGGAAAGACGGATCCGACATTTCAATGCATTTTTTCGACTGATCAGGCATTTTTAAGACTGATAAGGATCCTGATCAGTCTTACTAATGCCATCAGTTGGCATACGGATCTCTCTGCCGCAAGTGTGAAAGTACCCTTAACAGGTGGTCTTTTGGAGTGACATCAGTTTGGCTCACAATAGCTAAGAAATCTTGTGTCTTCTATGTTTTCATAACAATCGTATAAATACAGGACACAAGGGTTTGCTGCTTTTTGGATACCACAGGAGAAGACATCTCCCCATTTGTGATTATGACGAGCCGCACTACACGTAATGTTCTTTCTCTTTTTCTTCTTCACTTACAGGAAGGAGCAAACATAAATAAGTCTCTCACAACCTTGGGGAAGGTGATTTCTGGACTTGCTGAAATGGTAAGTGTATGCTGATAATAAGCCCCAAATTTCATTTATATCTAGGGATCATAAACTTTTCACATAATCTTTTGACACACAGGAGAGATTTCAATGCGATAAACTCACAGCGTGTGTCAGTGAGAGGTCTCGTTCAGGCCTCTGCTCCTTTGGCAGGATCGCACAGCACTACATTGATTTATCATGCTGTGTGACCCTGAAAGTCCTGGAATCTACTGAATTATACTGACAGCATTATGTCAGTGTAATTCAGTAGATTCCAGGACTCTCAGGTCACACAGCATTTTAAATCAATGTAATGCTGTGCAATCCTGTGAGAGGAGCAGAGTTCAGAACAGGAACTCACACTGCCACACACTGCGAGAGTATAGCATTGAACTCACTCGTGTTTGTCTGGCCTAAGTCATCCTATACAGTATCTACCACACTGCTTTGTCCCATTAATTATGTTGCCTGTGAATCAGTTTGAGAACTATGAACATGGTACATAAAAATGCCATGTAATGTAATATTCATATGTAATCTATGTTCCTAATACTATAATTTCTCTTTTTTTCCACAGGATTCTGGTAACAATAAGGTGAGATTTTTATTATTTAATATAGAGACAAACTTAGGCTCACATGAACTAAACAGATATACTGTATTGTATTATGTTGTGGAATCTGATATCTGCTTGAGTTTTTTTCCTCTGTCCTCTTCATTTTGAGATATAGAGAGGCATACTAAAGTGCTTACACCACTATTGTGGTATAAAAAAGTAGCAAATTATGGCGCACGCCATATTTACACCATAATTTGCGACATTTTGAGCTTCTTGACACTTTTCTAAAGTGATGAAAATGGGTGAGGCTTGGCAGAGGGATTGGCAGCTGGGATTCGTGCTGCCCACCGGATTTACTATAACTTACCCCAGAAATTGGTGTAAGTTATAGCTGAAGTATACTTCAGTTTCTGGCGCACAGACTGCCAGAGATGTGCCTAATTAGGCGCATCTCACTCCAGTCTTGATAAATGTCCCTCCTAATATTTATAGGGTTTGACCATCACTTTCTACAATATTTTTTACATATAATCAGTATGAACATAATGCACATTAAATTGGAATTTGATCTTTTTCTAATTGATCATCGATCAACTGATGGTTTTGGGAGTACAAGGCCACATCGTTGATTCCCAATATACTGTCATTATTATACTTTCCTTGTGACTTAGCTGTATGATCCTAAATTATAAAAACTATTAAGATCTACTCTTTTAGAGTGTACTGTATCATAATGTGTTGTTTCTAAATTTACTCATGGAACATAACGTATGTAGGTGCTTGTTGGTTATAATGGTTACATACATTATTCTTATTAAAGGGAACCTGTCACATTGAGCATGCAGTCCGATCGCATGCAGCATGTTATAGAGCTTGTAATACATTAATTTAAATTCCTACTCATTCTGGACTTGTGGGTGCCCTTATTTGTGATTGACAGTCTGCCTTGTGTAAGTGTGTATACCAATTGTCATGCCCTGCTCAGGTTATGTGCGGAGGTTTGCCAGGTTAGCAGCACGTGTGTAGTTTTTTGTTTTGGGTTTGGATTTGAGCTGTATCCGCCTCCCTTCAGGTGCACTGGGTGGGGTCGTTTGTATGAGTTTAGTTATAGAGGAAGGAAGGAATCGCTGTTTCTGCTCAGCTACAGATAAGTTCGTTTTGTTTTCTTTTTTGTGTTCTGTCTAGGCTGTTAGAGAGACACCAGCCCCCTCCAGGCTTGAGGAAGCAGGCTGTCTCTTTCCCCCTTTTCCACCATCTTAGGGATTTTAGGGTTTCTTCAGTCTTAGGCACGGGAGCACGTTTATTCCCACCTTTAGGGTCTGAACGTGGCCACAGAAGTCCAGGGAGAGCTGGTAGGGATTTGTCAGGAGGTGACCTTTATCCCCAGCTTCTGGCCTAGACGCTTGTTTTATGGTTTTCTGTGTGACTATTGTATCTTGTATCCTACCCAGCATGACACTAATATAGCTGTCAGTCACTGATAAGACCGCCACTGGACTTGTAAGCCTAGACTGAGCAGGAATTAAAATGGCTAAAATTCTAGTTATTTTTCATAAAATAATATATGCACCCAGATAGAAATGTCAATGTCATGGCACGGCTTCAACTGGCATTTTTCAGCAGGATAATGCTAACCCACCCGCAGCAAGGGTTTCCTAGAAATGTCTCCACCAGTTTACAACACTTACTTGGCTGCCCAGTCACTATATTTATCACCAAGTAAGCATTTATGGGACCAGCTGGGATGCAGCTGCAGTAACCTATGAATGTGCAAAATCATAATTACATTCACACATAGGAAGTTTCATTTGATTCCATTCCCAACAACTCCTTATAGGTGCATTAGTTGGTGTGTTCGTTTTTTTTGTCAATGAGTATATATTAGTCTGCTCAGCATCTTCTGCTATGTACCATGCTGCTCACACATCATTCTTTCTGTACAACATGACACATTCTCTTTATAGGGGTTTTCATCCCTAAAAAAATTTCATTTGTAAAAATATTTTACATTCTTTAAATCCGGGCCCAGCACTTTGCTCATAGTGCCGGCCATCAGGCTTCTCTGGTGCCATCAGGCTTCCCTGGTGCCATCAGGCTTCCCTCAACTGCACTTTGTTCTGCGTTTACTACAGGAATGGTGCCAGATTTGGGAAGTAACAGATTTTTTTTCACATTTTATCCTGTCAGAGATCCATTTTTAGGGGTCCAGATATGTCTTTAAGCTTACATGCATTAGGTCATAATAATGTGGGAACATGGAGGCAGGAATAATATTACAGTACTTCCATCTTGTGTCATTTTCCTTCTTCTGCAGAACAAGAAAAAAAAGAAGACAGACTTTATTCCATATCGAGATTCTGTACTCACATGGCTTCTAAGAGAGAACTTGGGTAATATATTTATAAATGCCACCATCATTTTCCACTTTTATACAACTTATTCCGTTCTTTAAAAAGGTTAATTAACATGCTCACGCAAATCCAACCAAATAGTTGGTAACTATAAGGATTGTCCCTAATTTTCAGAGACAGTCCAGCAAATTCAGGCTATTGCGGGATGAAAATGGGTGGGGAATTTCCAGGGGTGGGGCTTAAATGATCTGAATTTACCAACTGAAATGTTGGTCAGTGTAACGTAACGTGAATTTAAAAGATTTGAGAATGAATAAGCTTATGCAGGCTAAGTGAATAAATATATTTACTAAGTGTGATTAAATATACGATGACACAAAAAAGTAAATAAACATTACTAGCCTAAATATGCAACATGCAATATGGGGTGAGACTCCATCGGTCATGCTATAACACATGGCTGTCTACCATGTTATAACAAGAGTACAAGAGAAAGGGCAAATCAATACTTACAGCCTACCTAGGATGAAGTCTTCAATGGAGGCACCTGAGTGAATGTGTGTCACAAAGTTTAAACCTGTTAGCCCCTCCTCCAGTGTGCCGCACGCATGTCTGAGATCATTTAGGAATGTGGTCTTATCAGCACAATGGGGGATGAGTAGTAGATTACAAGGCACATCATTAAACAGAATGGTAATAATAAAAGGGAACAAAATTAAAGGGGACAGAACCAATCAGCAGTGATGGCCAGTTCGCATTGTTCGCCCGCGAACACATGCGGGCTGCTATCTTTTCTCACAAGTCCGGCGATGCACAGGTAAGCCCTTACCTGTGCCTGTGCGCGAGCCGGTCTGAAATCAAATGCGGTCACCGGGAGCAGGCAGTTCCGAGAACAGCCGCCGGGGGCCTTCATCGGGCCGTTCTCGGAACTACCTGCTCCCGCTGACCGCATTTGTTTCAGACCGGCTCGCGGCACAGGCACAGGTAAGGGCTTACCTGTGCCTCGCCGGACTTGTGAGAAAAGATGGCAGCCCGAATGTGTTCGCAGGCGAACAATGCGAACTTGTCATCACTGCCAATCAGTACTTAAAGGTAATCTGTCACCACTATAAGACCTTATACAGCGCTTACATGGCTCTGTAGCACACCTATACATGATTCTAATGGTACCTTTGTTATTTTCTTTTGAATTGCACAAGCAGGAAAAACGCTGTTTAATCCAAATGCAAATGAGCACTCGCAGGTCCCAAGGAGCGGCATTCCCTGTGTAGGAGCCCAGGCTGCTCTGCCTTCTTTTTACTTTACTCTTCCCCAGCCTCTTCCTTTGCCCGCCCTCCAAGTCCCTTGAGTCATCGCTAGGTCCGGCCGAGCTCCCTCGCCTGTGCACGACTCCGCTGGCTTGGGGCATGCGCACTACGTGAAGCGATGCCGTGCCCACAATGGTATAATAAAAAAAATTATATCCAAAAATGTATCTTTATTGAAATCGATAAAACAAAAAAATGTATACATAAATTGGCAAAGACAGACACAACCACATGGAGAGTCCACAAAATACGTTGGGACATCAAGTTATAGCATTGCAAGTAGTGAAAAAGGTGGGATGGAAAAGCAAGTATAAATAAATACAAAATCAAACCATGTGGCATCCCCACCTAGATAAAAAAAAAAAAACATGATTCACAACATATACACAATACAGACCCGGCTAGTGGCACCTCCTAGAGACCCCGACACGTGTTTCGCGTCAGCTTCTTTAGGGGGAGCAAGCTGACGCGAAACACATGTCGGGGTCTCTAGGAGGTGCCACTAGCCGGATCTGTATTGTGTATATGTTGTGAATCATGTTTTTTTTGTTTTTTTCTGGGTGGGGGAGCCACATGGTTTGATTTTGTATTTATTTATACTTGTTTTTCCATCCCACCTTTTCCACTACTTGCAATGCTATAACTTGATGTCCCGATGTATTTTGTGCACTCTCCATGTGTTTGTGTCTGTCTTTGACAATTTATGCATCTATTTATTTGTTTTATCGATTTCAATAAAGATACATTTTTGTATATACATTTTTGTATTATATCTGTGTATATGCTGAGTGTCTGGGTTTGTCCCATCTAGGAGCTATTCATTTTTGACACTTGCGTTCTATTTGTGTTGTACAGCCGCATTTCCGATTTAGTGTTTTATTGCTCATTGGTATCCCGTGCCCACAATCTGCATCACAGTGTGCATGCCACGGGCCGCTGGAGCAGTGGAGCAGTGCACAGGTGCGGGATCTCGGCCGGACCTAGTGATGACGCAAGGGACTTGGAGGGCGGGCAATGGAAGAGGCTGGGGAGGAGTAAAGTAAAAAGACGGCAGAGCAGCCTGGGCTCCTACACAGGGAGCGCCGACCCTGGGCACTTGCGAGTGCTCATTTGCATATGGATTAAATGGCTTTTTTCCTGCTTGTGCAAGTCAAAAGAAAATAACATAGGTACCATTAGAATCATGTATAGGTGTGCTACAGAGCAATGTAAGCACTGTATAAGGTTATATAGTGGTGACAGACTCCCTTTAAAAAATACCCTTACAATACAGTCAGTATGTACTCAGATGTCAGAGGACTAATATGTTCCATTCTGATTTCTGACATTTTGAAGGGGTTTTCCTAATGCAAAAAGTTATTGCATATTGCTATGATATCATCTCACTTGCTGATCGCTAGGGTCTGACTATCAAGATCCAGGGCTCTGATGTGATGGCTGCAAAAAACACAATTCAACAAGTGTATAGAAACACAGAAGTGTACCGCAGATGTGAACCTACGGTAGTCTAAGCCTGCGCTTTTGAGGAGGAATGAGGAAACAACCAACAACTTCAGCAGTAATCACTGAGTAGGCAGAAGGGCAGGCGTCACACCACTAAATCTGAAAGGGCAGGGGATACGCAGACAGAGGGCACAAATCAAATAATACATTTCTACCGTTGTGATTTCAATATACAGTCCTGATCAAAAGTTTAAGACCACTTGAAAAATGGCAAAAAATCATATTTAGCATGGTTGGATCTTAACAAGGTTCCAAGTAGAGCTTCAACATGCAACAAGAAGAAATGAGAGTGAGACTAAACATTTTTTGAGCATTCAATTTAATGAAAAGAACAAATAAACTGAAACAGGCTGTTTTTCAGCTGATCAAAAGTTTAGGGCCACACCTCCAAAAAACCGCTAAACCCCCCCTGAAACAGAAATCCAACTTCCAAACATGAACTCAGTAATGAGTAGCTCCACTGTTATTGTTTATCACTTCAAAAATTTGTTTCGGCATGCTTGATGCAAGCGTTTCCATGAGGTGAGTGGGAACATTTCTCCAAGTGGTGAAGACGGCCGCACAAAGGCCATCTACTGTCTGGAGCTGTTGTCCATTTTTGTAAACTTCCCTTGCCATCCATCCCCAAAGGTTCTCAATTGGATTTAGATCAGGGGAACATGCAGGATGGGCCAAAAGAGTGATGTTATTCTCCTGGAAGAAGTCCCTTGTCCTGCGGGCATTGTGTACTGTAGCGTTGTCCTCTTGAAAAACCCAGTCGTTACCACACAGATGAGGGCCCTCTCTCATGAGGAATGCTCTCTGCAACATCTGGACATAGCCAGTGGCCGTTTGACGCCCCTGCACTTCCTGAAGCTCCATTGTTCCACTGAATGAAAAAGCACCCCAGACCATTATGGCGCCCCCTCCACTGTGGCGCGTAGAAAACATCTCAGGTGAGATCTGCTTGTCATGCCAGTAACGTTGGAAACCATCAGGACCATCAAGGTTAAATTTTTTCTCATCAGAGAATAAAACTTTCTTCCACCTTTGAATGTCCCATGTTTGGTGCTCTCTTGCAAAGTCCAAACGAGCAGTTCTGTGGCGTTCAAGGAGACGAGGTCTTTGAAGACGTTTTTTGTTTTTGAAGCCCTTCAGTCTCAGATGCCGTCTGATGGTTATGGGGCTGCAGTCAGCACCAGTAAGGGCCTTAATTTGGGTCGAGGATCGTCCAGTGTCTTGACGGACAGCCAATTGGATCCTCCGGGTCAGTGCTGATGACATTTTTTTGGGTCTTCCACTTGACTTTTTTGTTCCATAACCCTCAGGATCATTTAAGAAATTCCAAATGACTGTCTTACTGCGTCCCACCTCAGCAGCGATGGCGCGCTGTGAGAAACCCTGCTTATGCAGTTCAAAAACCCGACCACGTTCAAAAAGGGAGAGTTTTTTTGCCTTTGCCATCACAACATGTGACTACCTGACAGAAAATGACAATGAATCCACATCTTTGCACAGATTTGGCCTTTTAAAGGCATGTGGTCCTAAAATTTGGATCAGATGAAAAACAGCCTGTTTCAGTTTAATCGTTATTTTCAATTAATTGAATGCTCAAAAAATGTTTTGTCTCACTCTCATTTCTTCTTGTTGCATGTTGAAGCTCTACTTGGAACCTTGTTTAGATCCAGCAATGTAAAATTATTTTTTGCCATTTTTCAAGTGGTCTTAAACTTTTGATCAGGACTGTATGTTGTTTTTCTTGAAAATTAAAGAAACTAACCAATTTTTGCATTGTGTTTCAGGTGGAAACTCTCGCACTGCTATGGTTGCTGCTCTGAGTCCTGCAGATATTAACTATGATGAGACCCTTAGTACCCTGCGGTGAGATGTTTTGTCTTTTGGTCATCTTCAAAACCGTTGCATGCCAACTGAACCCAAAAACAATTAGAACTACTAATTGTAAGCTATGAAACAGGGGGTAGGATGCTGCTTTTAAGGCGGCCCCTTACATACTGGGCCCTGGTACAGCTGCACAGATTCTATAAATGCTTTATATCCATCTCTGCTGTGTGCAGTGAATGTGGAAAAAAACACCATTATGAGTGGGATAAGGGTTTGGTCATTTGCTGAATGTCTGGAGATTTTATTTCTGAACTGCTAATGATGGCAGAAACGAGAATCGCTGCATCTTCAGAGATAAATGTAACAGCAAATTGTAGGAAATATGACACTGAAGGATTCCTTTAACAAGGGATATTATAAAGGTCACTTTGATTTTGAGGATCTGCAGATTTAAGCATTTTCTTACCTTAAAGACTAGGGACACCTTTGGGGGATTTTTTTTTTCATTACTGTATTCTACTTATCTTCAGCCAAAATAATTTTCCAGAGGGAAAGAAAAATCTGCAGACTGTTTGCAGCCTAGTGGAGAAAAACTGTTTTATAAAAAAAAGCGAGTTTGCAAGCTTGCAAGTGTGTTTTCGTCTAAAGTGTGTTTTGTCTTAAAGAGGACCTGTCACAGGATTTTTTTCCTAAAACTAATACCTACATCTGCAGTCCATCCCCAGCAGATGCCATCACGCTTTTTTTTTCAGATTGGCCCCTCTTTTGCATGGGTATGCTCCCCGTTCTGTTCTGGCACCTAACATACTAATGCATAGCAAATGTACAAGGAGGAGGAGACCTCAGCTCTCCTCAGTGGGCACATTCTTTTCCCTGTCTGTGACAGTATCCAGTCGTTGCAGATCACTGTCTCCAGACTCTGTGTACGGACATCATCCAACATCGGTGAGGCAACTGTTGCACCAAGGAGCATTTTATCGGAGCGGTAGGACCACCTGGTTACACAATTTTGGTGTCGCCGAGCACCTTTTGCTATTTAAGTGTGTTCTGGCCACCCAGTACCACAATCAACTGTGGGGTGACCTACCGTGCCTCTATATATTGTTGTATTATCATGTACATTATCCAATTATCTTGGGGCCATTTTTTCTAAAAATGGATTATTAAAAGTTAAGTTTTAATTCAATCACTTATCTCTATTTGCTCCAAGCCACCTACCATACCAGAGTCCAAAGAAAATCTACTACTAAGGGAAATAGATGAGGTAGCAAATCATAATGAGGTTGTTATTATGAGGGACTTCAACGACCATGATATAGACTGGAAAACTGAAAGCTGTAGATCTCATAAAATAAATAGGTTCTTGGCAATAACTAAAGACCTTTCCCAACTGGTACAGGACCTGTCTAGAGGGACGGCCATACTGGACTTAGTATCAACCAATAGATCTGACAGAAGAACAGATGTGCAGGGTGGGGGACACCTGGGAAATAGTGACCATACTATTATTATAAACTTCCAGTTGACATTCAATAGGGTGTTTTGCCAGGTAGGCTCAAAAATCTTTATTGGAATAAAAGGGTTAGGAGCAGAAAAAAATTATTTGGATGAATGAAAAAGAAAAGGGCCAATAAATAACAAAAAGAGAGAATTTAGTTCACTAAAACAGGAAGGTAGTGAAGAACCATTAAAAACAACAAAGAGAAAAATGAAATATGTAAAAGACAGATAAAGGCAGACAAGTTGGAGACAGAAAGGCTTATTTCCGAAAGAGTAAATCTAACCCTAAATGTTTTTCAAAAATATAAATGGTAAAAAGATTAAACCTGGAAAGTGTCAGCCCTTTAAGGAGCAATGAGGGAGGAGTTGTAGAGGATGGTAACAAAAAAGCTAAGTTATTAAATATTTTTTTTCCACTATATTCACTGTGGACAATGTAATGCAAGATTAAATGCAGAGTGTCAAAGTAAACTCTCCATTAAATGTGGCCTGTTTGACCCAGAAAGAAGTGCAGAGGCATTTTAAAACATTAAAATAGACAAATCACCGGATCCAGATGGCATACACCCTCATATCCTAAGAGTTAAGTAATGTAATAGACAGACCCTTATTTCTGATATTTATGGGCTCTATAATGACAGGGTCTGTTCCACAGGACTGGTGCTTAGCAAATACTGTGGCAATATTCAAAAAAGTCAAAAACAGAGCCCGGAAACTATAGGCTGGTTAGTCTAACATCTGTCAGGAGTAAATTGTTTGAAGGTTTTCATCTCAATGAAAATAAGTGTATATAGTGCCGTAGAAGTACGTGTTTATGAGGGATCAGTCCTGTCAAACTAATCTAATCAGTTTCTGATGAGGAGATCAGTTCTACACTGTACTGGGCTAAGTTATTAGATGTCATATATCTTGAATTCAAAGCATTTGATACTGTGCCACATAAAAGGTTAGTACATAAAATGAGAATGCTTGTGTTGGGACAAAAACCCCATTGCCGGATGACCAGTGGACTCCGAATTAGAAGTTATGGATATCCATAGAGAAAAACCAACACAGACATAGGTCTGTGTATCAAGTGTTTCTAAACTTTATTAAAGAAAGCACAGGTTAATAAAAGTGATTTTCTGGATTATTTCTAACTGAAGACGTAGTCAAACAATTACGTCATTAACTCATTAAAAACACAATCTGAAATAAGCATCTTCTTGGCTATACGCCTAGAACGTCTCCTTAATCTTAACTGTGGGTGCTAGCCACGTGCTAGTACTCCTGACGCTTGTTAAGATTCCTTTCTAACAAGTGTTGGTAGGGGCTAGGAGTGACCTTGAAGTTACAGTAACTTTCCACAAGAAGCTCACAGTTCATTACACAAAAAATGGCAGTATGAAATACAAACATGGAGTCCTAACCCTCACAGCTTGGAATGGGAGAAAATGTCGGTATGTGGGTAACTAACTGGCTCAGTGATAGAAAACAGAGGGTGGTTATTAACAGTTCATACTCAGATTGGGTCACCGTCACTAAACTAAAGTAATAACTGGAAAGGACTTGCACTACAGTACCCAGAAAGATTGTAAAAATTAGGGTTATTTAGAAAAAAAGTACAGAGATCTCTCCCATGATCTACTTATACCTAGGACTGTGACAAGGGGACCTCCTCTACATCTAGAGGAAAGAAGCTTGTGAATTTGCCCATGGTGGGACTATTAAAGAATTATCTTATCAACATAGAGGGGGATTCTTTACTGGAAGAGCCTTGAGACTATGGAACTCTCTGTCTGAGGAGGTTTTGATGGGGAATTCACTAAAAGAGATCAAGAGGGGCCTGGATGTATTTCTGGAGTGTAATAATATTAAAGGTTATAGATATGTCACGGCCCCTCAGGTAACTGATGTCATGAGATCAAGAAGACTGGCTGAGCGTGTTGGAATCTAACAGCCGCTTTGATTTCTCTTGATTCAGTATTGACAGGCTTAATGACCCCTCCCCTTTTTTCAGCTGTTTCTCAGTGGTCATCACTTCTACCCTTTATAGTCTGACCCCTTCCTTCTGACTATGCGGTAGATAGCTTTATTTGGGTTTGGCTGAGCTGTTGTGAGCTCGTCTCTCTCTTCAGAATTTAAGTGTCGCATTTGCTCGTGTTTTGTAATATTCCCTGCTGTTTGTATCTGGGCCTGAGACAGAGACTTCCATTCGTCCATCTGGGGAGGAATGGGTTGTCTCTGGTCTAACCTTATTCCAGGGCCTTATAGGGAAATTAGGGCCTAGGTATCCTGCATATGAATATTCCTACCTTCAAGGTCTATTCATATTGATAGGTAGTTAGGGCCCGGATCAAGGTTGTTTAGGAGGTGTCCTGTTCCTTCATTAGTTTCCAGTACCAGTTACTGTTCCCCTTCCCTCCTGTGTTCAGTGTGGTCATTTCCCCCCACACTGATCGTGACAAGATATTAGATTTCTGGAGAAGAGTCGTTTGATCCAGGGAAGGAATTATTTTTTCTTTAAAGTTTGAAAAATTGGCTTTAACCTCATGAGCGGCTTTGCCTTCCTCTGGGTCAACTTGCAAAATAACAGGCTAAACTGGATGGACGAATGTCTTTCTTTCAGCTTTACAAATTATGTTACTCTCATTATTAAACATATTCAGCAGTTTGTCTTCTAAAGCCTTCAGTTTTACTGCATCTGCAGACTGCTGATTCTCCTTCGTAGTAAATTCCATCAGAGATGTTGCTCTGTTGGCTGGATCTGTAGCACTTATCTTCCTGAAACTCATTTAAGCCATATTTGTATATGTTTGATAAGTACTGTATGTATTATTATTATTATTATTATTTATTAATAAAGCGCCATACATTTCACGGCACTGTACATATGAAAAGGGGTTTACATACATAGCTAAAATGAGTGTGTATCAGCTGTTAGGTAAGTACAGATAAGGGTTACAGATTGAGCCATCAGAGCAGTTCTTTGATAGAATTCACTTAGGCTACTTTCACATCTGTGGCAACGATTCTGGCAGGCTGTTACGGCAGAGAACAGCCTGCCAGAATTCTCCGGATCCAGCACTGCCGGATGCAAACAGAATGCCAGCCGGCCTCATTAAGTATAATGGATCTCCCACAGATGTGAAAGTAGCCTGAGAAGGAGAAGCTACAGTCTTCAGATGTGCTAAAACTAAAGGCTAAACATTTTTAATAAAAACCAATTGGAAAAAAAAAATATCAATTCTAAATAAGTAGAATGCAATAATAAAAGAATTGCCCCAAAGGTGTCCATAGCTTTTAACCAATTCAAGACTGGGTCATTTACCCCCTTTCTGACTAGACACATTTTCATTTTATTTTTTAGTACATGTGGCTTCAAAGGTAATAACCTTTTTCATTTAGTCATTCAAATAATTTCTGCGTTTTTTTGTGATACATCAGGATTTCTTTTTATGCCATCTTTATTGTAGTATTTTTTTATTTTTTATATCCAGAAAAATGATAAAAAAATAGGAAAAATCTGTTTTTCACATTTTTAGATATTTTTTAAGTGCAACTAAATAGCATTTTAAAATTGTATCCCCATTCAGTTAAAGTGGTTTTGATACAGGGGATATACATTTTACAGTGGACTGGGGTAGAGCCGTATGCCTCCTGTAACTGGGGCTGACATATTATCCCCAGTTATACGCTGCATGCAGCCTCGTGACATGCACTGCAGAGCTGATCTGGGTCTGTTAAGATCCAGCATCTCATGCAGATCACTAGGACCAGAGCAGGTAGCAGAATTGCTGCTGCCTGATCTGTAGACACAGTGGTCATTGGGCGCTGTGTATACAGAGATGGAAAAGGCTGGGATGGTACAAAATATCTCTGCCTTCTCTACGTGGAGCCTGGCTATTACCGCCATACTTTGAATAGTCTCTCCATCACTTAAACAGTCTACAATAGATGTGGTATCTCCTTGCAGATATGCTGACCGTGCCAAACAGATCCGATGCAATGCTGTTATCAATGAAGATCCAAATAATCGTCTGATCCGTGAACTTAAGGATGAGGTGGCACGTCTGAGAGAGCTGCTGGGAGCCCAGGGGCTGTCTGACATTATTGACAGTGAGTGGTCCATCATGAACTACAACATGCACTTAAGATCACATTATGTGCTTTCCATATAATTTTTTCACTAGAGGTGAACAAATCTTTTTCGATTCGATTTGGTTCTGAATGGACCAACCAATTAGATTTGGGTACAAATAAAATCTAGACATCTGCCTTTCCTCCTCCCTCCTTCTTCCTCCCTACTTAATATCGATTTGCTCATCTCTAGTTATGACAAGTAATAGAATGTCACAAAATAAGATAAACCCTAAGTTCTCAACCTTTAGGTACACACCATGCCTCTAAGTGCTACTCAACCTGTCCTCATGGCAAGCTTAGGCTGGCTTTACATCACCGTTTCATTTTCCGTTCTTCTGATCCGTCAGGAGAACAGAAAAAAACAGGATCTTGTAAAAAAACGAATCCATTATGCACATTTGGCATCCGTTTTAGCCATTTACAGCTGAGATTAGTTTTTTTCAGGCTGAAAAAAGTCCTTCATGCAGTACTTTTTTCTGTCTGAAAAAATGGATCTCAGGCGGAAATGGCTAACCAGATGCCAAATGTGTATATATTTATTATATGGGAAAAATGAAATCTATTATGACTCCTTAAACCCATAGAGCCACCATTTCGTAGGTCAGGGAAAGGAAATCGCCAATTTTTCCTATTTTGTAGAAAGGCATAGGTGCAACTAAAGAGGCTGTTCAGATTAAGCACCAAAAAATTTCTGATTCCTGAGCTTGTGAGTGAGACATTGGGAAAAGACCACCATTGTTAAAGGGTTTCCCTATAAATGTTTATGGCATATCCCCAGTAATTGGGAGAAGTCTCCTGACCCGCATATCTTCAGGTTGGGCAACTGTCACATCCAGGTAGAAACTGACTAGGAAGGTGACTATCCGTGAATATCTGTGGCTCTCTCCATTCAAGTCTTTGGGAGAAACAGTCAAGAAAGCTTCTCCTGGTGGATCACTTATGCCTCATTCATTCATTCTGAAAACGTGGAGGTCTCAGAAATATATCCCCCCATCCCATCCAATTATATTTATGGCATAAATGTCTTTAGTTAGAACCCCCTTTAACTGCAAGCTTACCTAAATGTCCAAGGTTTGACTGGGGATAGACTATTCTATGTATAGACCTTGATAAACTATGACCAGGTTTAATGGAGCTATGTGCCATTACTTCTGTTACATGGTCCTGATTCTATTTTCTATTTGGTGTTTTTACTACATGTTGTGTCATAGCCATATAGTTTATATAATAACCACCTAGCCCTGGCCTAATCTACATGTCTAATTTCTATATTCCAATTATAATTCTGAAGTACAGCTATAATCTGGTACACTGGTGCGCTGGTTAGAGCGTGTGATGTATCATATGCTACATAATATTTGTGGTTCCTTGTCTCCTCTCATGTGATATATCTACAGCATCCAAACTATGATTTTTTTCTCGCTTCTCTGCTTGTCCTGAATCCTTCCTGTCCACTTATATAAACTTTCCAAAACCCTCACTTTTCCTCTGCATCTTATTTTTTTATTTCTATCTTCTCCCATGCCATGTACTCTTCTCCTTGGTTTCATATCTTTCTTACACTTCAATAAACATTTGCCTTTCTTTTCTTTATTTTTCCTTTGTTCTTTTTCTTGATGTTCACCTCTTGTCTCATCTCAATATACCCCACTGATTTGTACATTACATTGCACCATTTGTGTCCCTCTTGTCTGCACTTTCCGTATCCATCTTGTTCGGTATCCCCCCTCTCTTTGGCTTCTGCTCTTTATAGATGTGTGTCCTGTGGACAATGCCAATGTCCTACACACGCGTCATGCTCCTGACAATCTCTTCACAGCAGTGAATGCCCTAACGGGTATGAGTCCTTCATCCTCTATGTCTGGTTTGTCCAGTCGAGCTGCATCTGTCTGCAGCCTACATGAACGCCTTGCATTCACACCTGGAAGTGAAGAGGCTATCGAGAGGCTCAAGGTATACTTTACAAATACACCCTGCTATATGTGCTCTATGTAACTATTTTCCAAAAATGTATATTGTAGTTATTAAGATTTAAAGTAATACATGTCTCCATCACTTTTCTGATATGTGGCTTGTGAATATTTTTAGGTCTAACATTTGCAGTGAATTAGTATCATAATATTACTTTATAGCAGTCATCAGTCACAAAGACTTCAAATCCCTTGCATTGGCATAAATTAATTAATTCTGGCTCCATGCAGTCACCACTAGGGTGAGCCAAAGAGCTTGACTTTTATCATAGTTCTATTACTGAGTTGAATGCATTACAGTATGCCTTTAAAGGGTTTATACCAAAGCAAAAAATGAAAATCGGACATCATATAGAACATGGTGATCTCTTTCTAACAAATCAAGAACCAGCCCTCTACCTCACATGGATCCAGGCTCATTCCATTCATTGCTCCAGTTGCTCTGCTAGATTTTCTTCACAATGGCAGCATAATCCAGTGTGTGCTGCAGCTCTTTTCATGCAACTGTTATAATTTAGTGTGGGTGCTTTCTGCTGCAGCTCTCTCCCTGTAACGGTCACAGTTTAGGGAGTGTCTTTTCTGCTGCAGCTCTCTCCATGTAACATCACAGTTTAGGGGGTGTCCTTTCTGCTGCAGTTCTCTCCCTGTAACATCACAGTTTAGGGGGTGTCCTTTCTGCTGTAGCTCTCTCCCTGTAACTGTCACAATTTAGGAGGTGTCCTTTCTTTTGCAGCCCTCTTCCTATAACTGTCACCATTTAGGAGTGTCTACTTTCTGCTGCATTTCTCTCCCTGTAACTGTCACAATTTCGAGATCTGCTCCTTGTAACTGTCACAGATTGCAGAGGCAGATTATTCTGCATCACTGCACCCTCTTGTTTGCATTTTTTGGATAGAACTGAGCACCTGTGAATTGCTCATTCAGCTCAGTAGGTGGATTACTGCAGATTAAACTCTAGGGCACCCCATTATAATGAAGTAAAGTTCATATCTCACAACTGGAGCAGAAAGTAAACTACAAAAGTAATTTGTTTTTCATGTTGAATTATATTACATTAACATCTAATTTTAGGACAACCACTTTATTGGTAGCTACAGACATATGCAGGGGATTTGGAGTCCTGTTTCAGAAAAAACTGAGGTGGACAAATGCATTGAATTAGTGCATTATTAGGACATGTCATCACATTATGATCTGTGGGGTCAACTTTTTGGACCTTTATCGACCCTGAAAATGAAAGGGCTACAATGTTGAATTACAGCTGCAACCCCTGTAAGTCTTTCCCTGCACATCATTGCCTGTCCAGTGGCAGTGCAGGTAACTGCAGTACAGCTCCACTCCAGTGGGTGACCGGGGGTGCTGATGTACAGAGGAAAAGAGCTACAAAAGCTCAGCTCTGATTTAATGCTGCAGCCCCTTCATGCTTGGTATTGCCACGTGTCCCAGAGGTTGGACTTCCACTAGTCATCTAATGATGGTCTGTCCTAGTGAGACAAGACTAACATGGCAATACCCATTATGAGATGGGAATACCCCCCCCCCCCCCACTTCTATTTCTGTGACTTTGATGAAGGTCTGATCAAAATTCTAATAGGTTCATTTTCTTTGTAAGAACAGTTTACCATTTGTTGTCAGCAAAGGTACTATTTCTGATGGGTACTATGGGAAATGCTTTATCTAAATTACTAATACTGCACATACTGTACTTACTTTCAATGACTGGCCTTTCATTCTCAAACTCATGAAACAGGAAACTGAGAAAATTATTGCTGAGCTCAATGAGACGTGGGAAGAGAAGCTGCGGCGCACAGAGGCTATACGTATGGACAGGTAATTGAAAAGCACTTCAGATAATCAAATATTGGACATGGGCATGTGACTAAATGTTTCCTAATAAAGTTATAATTGTTCTGAACAAGGGTAGTCTGAGTATGAGCCGCAAGCGCCGGGGAGCAGTGGATGGGAGTGGTAGTGGCTCTGGCTGCAATAAGTATTCAGTGGCAATCCTCACACCTAGGGCAAGGACAGTAATAGGAGGGTGCACCCTTTCTTTCCTCAGTGCACACACTGATGTTGGGGCTCCTGCCTGATAGAAGTTGGGGTGCCCCTGGTGTTAATGTTTTGTATGGGTGCAAGGCAAGGTGAGTAGGAGCTGGAGTCAGTAACCAGGCCCATTGTAGGAAATGAACAAGTCTCTTTTTGATGACGTGCAGAATGATATCAAGACACGGTTCCAAGGCAAGTCACAGTCCAGTCTCTTCCAAATTCTCTTCGCACCAAACCAAAGATAAAATCGATTTTAGCAAAAAAATTGTTAGGAAACATTCTTTCCTGTATATTTACTAAAATTACAACGAAGAGGCACTCCGATACAACCTGTACATCACATAAAGGAGGGCCTCATTCACATTGTGGTACAATTGTTCATGTAGTGGGACTCCTACACCCATAAAGCCTATGCACTAAGTGAAAGGGCTGCCAAAAATTACAAGGAACCGGCAGTACAATACACCCTTTGTTACACATAAAGGAGGGCATCATACATAGCCTTGAAAAATTATGATTGATGACCTGCTGGTGACCCTCAAAATCATTTGGAGCAAGGGCCTGCTGATCTGACCATCTAAAACATTATGGATGAGGGCCTACTGCCGCTTTGGTGACTCTATATAACCTGGGGCCGATCACACGTCTCCGTGACGGCGACAATCCATTCGGATGTCTGGCCTATCAACTTTCTATGTTATTGTCAGCGCAAACCATGGTGACTACGGGTAACGGGGAATCAGGGTTCGATTCTGAAGAGGGAGCCTGAGAAACAGCTACGGCTACCACATCCAAGCAAGGCAGCATGCGCGCAAATTACCTATTAGGTATAATTAGTTGAAGGCCTGCTGGTGAGCTGACCCTGTTAAAAATTATATGCGAGGGCCTGCTAGTGACCTGACCCTGTAAAAAATGATATGCGAGGGCCTGCTGGGAAGCTGACCCTGTAAAAAATTAGATGTGAGGGCCTGCTGGTGAGCTGACCCTGTAAAAGATTTTAGGTGCGGGCCTGCTGGTGAGCTGACCCTGTAAAATATTTTAGGTGTGGGCCTGCTAGTGAGCTGACCCTCTAAAAGGTTGTAGTGAGGGCCTGCAGGTGAGCTGACCCTCTAAAACATTATATGCGAGGGCCTTCAGGTGAGCTGACCCTGTAAAATATTTGAGGTGCAGGCCTGCTGGTGAGCTGACCCTGTAAAAGGTTTTAGGTGCGGGCCTGCTGGTGAGCTGACCCTCTAAAAGGTTGTAGGTGAGCGCCTGCAGGTGAGCTGACCCTCTAAAACATTTTTAATCAAAGTCCCTTTTAGAGACCCTCGGGATATTTGTATAAATGCAACAATGGTCTAGCAAGACCTTGAATCCCTGTAGGGGTCCCTAACTAATGTTAAAAATTTTTACTTTATTGTTATTTGAAAATACACACTACAAAAAAGAAATAATTTGTTAAAATTGTCAGTGTCACAGTGTGATATGGGATTTTATCGGATTTTATTTATGTATACCCCGCATCCCCTGACGAAGCCACAGTCAGTGGCGAAACATGTCGGGAGGGGTGGTATAGAACGACTTTTAACACAGTGAACAGTGAAAGGGAAACTGCCAATAATACGCTGCAGACAGCAGCTGAATATACAAGGAGAGAGTGTGAGGCTACAGGAATTTAGATTGCAGCGGCCACTCATACGTTCTATGAGATAGCAATAGAGGACGCAGTGCAGTGTTAGCAGAGTTTAGAGAGGAGGGCAGATAGTGGTTAGGAAGACTGGTGAATCACTGACAGCCCTGCGGTGTATACAAGTAGCTACAAATACGGGAGCTGCAACAATGTTAGCTGGTTGGTAACCTTGTAGATAGGGACCATTTAGCAAAGAAATTGTGGCAGGAGAGAAATTTTCACCAGTGTACCGCAGTCATCCACTGCCAGGAATCTGCTTAACAACTGCCAGCGTCAACA
Organism: Bufo bufo; assembly: GCF_905171765.1. Lineage (NCBI taxonomy): Eukaryota > Metazoa > Chordata > Amphibia > Anura > Bufonidae > Bufo > Bufo bufo. Next base: position 132,321,376 of record NC_053392.1, on the reverse strand, counting down.
CCATCCCACATCAAATGGTGGGATGAGGTATACCCTATCAAGGGATCCTACCAAATTACTGTGCATGTAATCACACCCTCTGAATGCCATCACATCACTCCGATAAAATCCCATATCACACTGTGACACTGACAATTTTAACAAATTATTTCTTTTTTGTAGTGTGTATTTTCAAATAACAATAAAGTAAAGACCCTCTAAAACATTACATGCGAGGGCCTTCAGGTGAGCTGACCCTGTAAAACATTATATGCGAGGGCCTGCTGGTGAGTTGACCCTCTAAAAAATTATATGCGAGGGCCTGCTGGTGAGCTGACCCTGTAAAACATTATATGCGAGGGCCTGATGGTGAGCTGACCCTCTAAAAAATTATATGCGAGGGCCTGCTGGTGAGCTGACCCTTTAAAAAATTATATGAGAGGGCCTGCAGCTGAGCTGACCATGTAAAACATTATATGCGAAGGGCATTATATGCGATGAATAAGCATGTGGTGATATGATGGAAGAGCAGAAGGAGGATGAGAAAAGGAAGATTCAAACATATACCCTTGTTTGTGGTGGAAGGGGTGCATGGGAATACAGTGTATTCAGTACATTACAAACACATTTAAAGTGCCTTTATTTTCATCAGCTTTCCTCTGGTGGAGTCGAGAAGTCATGGTCAATCCAGGCCTTGTTCATTTTAATAAGAATCAACCTATCGGCATTTTCAGTTGACAGGCGGATACTCTTATCTGCTATAATGCCACTAGCAGCACTAAATACCCGCTCAGACAAAACCTGTTTGGACACCTAGTAGTTGTAAGGCACTGAGGGATCATTGAGGACGCTAACACGGTCTGCTATGTACTTCTTCACCATCTTCCAAAATGTTTCCCTCCTTGTGACACTAGGCCGCGCATCAGGGTGAGGGTGCTGGCGGGGTGTCAATGAAACTGTCCCAGGCTTTGGAGAGTGTTGCCCTGCCTCTGTTGTATTTGCTGTGTGTTCCCCATGTCTCCCCTCCTCGATTGGCCAAGGAACTACGGACTCTGCCGCCAGCGTTGTCAGCTGGAAATTTTTGGAGCAATTTTTCAACAAGGATCTTCTGGTATTGTACCGTTTTGCTCGTCCTCTCCACCAGAGGAATGAGAAATGAGAAGCTCTCTTTGTAGTGGGGGTCGAGAAGGGTGAATAAGCAGTAATCCGTGTTGTTTAAAATGTGTATAACACGCGTCGCCGGAACGGCAGTCTAACATGAAGTCAGCCATGTGTGCCAGAGTACCAACAGGCAAGACTGCGCTGTCGTCATCAGGAGGATCACTCTCAATCTCCTCCTCCTCTTCTGCCCACCCACGCAGAACAGATGGAATTAAACTTCGATGGGTACTACCCTCTGTAGCGGAGGCAACCGTCTCCTGCTCCTCATCCTCTTCATCGTCCAATTCCCGCTGAGAAGACGAACTGAGGGTGGACTGGCTATCACCCTCTGTAATGTCTTACCCCATTTCCACCTCTTCCACATGCAAAGCGTCGTCCTTAATTGTGAGCAGCGAGCGTTTGAGTAGACACAGAAATGGGATGGTTACGCTGATAATAGCGTTATCGCCGCTCACCATCTGTGTTGATTCCTCAAAGTTTCTTAAAACCTCACAGAGGTTAGACATCCATGCCCACTCCTCACTTGTGAATAGCGGAAGCTGACTGGAAAGACAATGACCATGTTGCAGTTGGTATTCCACTATTGCTCTCTGCTGCTCACAAAGCCTTGCCAATATGTGGAACGTGGAGTTCCAGTGCGTGCTCATGTCTCACAACAGCTGATGAGCTGGCAATTTAAAGAGCTTCTGCAGCTTTGACAGACCGGCTGAAGCTGTTGATGACTTGCAGAAATGTTCACATGCGGCGCACCTTCACCAGTAGCTCAGGCAAATTGGGGTAGGTTTTGAGAAACCGCTGAACCACAAGGTTCAACACCTGGGCTAGGCATGGGATGTGTCTGAGCTTGCCGAGCTCTAAAGCCGCCACCAAGTTACGGCCATTATTAGACACAACCATGCCTGGTTGTAGGTTAAGTGGCAAGAGCCATAGCTCAATCTGGTCTCTTATCCCCTGCCACAGCTCTGCGGCGGTGTGCTGTTTGTCCCCTAAGCATATCAGCTTCAGTACAGTCTGTTGACGCTTCCCCACTGCAGTGCTACACTGCTTCCAGCTACCGACTGATGACTGACTGGTGCTGCACGTGGATAAATCGGAGGTGGAAGTGGAGGAGGAGGCAGAGAAGTGGGGTTTGGAGCCACTAACGTAGGTGCTGGCGGAAACCCTGATCGACGTAGGGCCCGCAATTCTTGGTGTCGGTAGCACCTGTGCTATCCCAGGGTATGACTCACTCCCGGCCTCCACAACATTCACCCAGTGTGCCGTCAGGGAAATGTAGCATCCCTGGCCGAAAGCACTTGTCCATGTATCCGTGGTTAAGTGGACCTTCCTAGTAACTGCGTTGGTCAGGGCACGTGTGATGTTACGGGACACATGTTGGTGTAAGGCGGGCCCGGCACACCTTGAAAAATAGTGGCGGCTGGGGACTGCATAATGCAGGACGGCCGCTGACATCAGGCTGTGGAAGGCCTCAGTGTCCACAAGCCTAAATGGCAGCATTTCCAGGGCCAGTAATTTGGAAAGCTGAGCATTTAGTGCTATGGCCTCTGGGTAGCTGGGTATTTTCGCTTGTGTTCAAAGGCCTGGGGTAAGGACATTTGGACGCTGCGCTGGGACATGGAAGTTGATGTGGTCGCTTATGGTGCTTGCGAAGGTCCAGGTGCAGGGCGGGCGGCATCCGGACCTGCGCCTTCAACAGGGGATTGGCCAGCACATAACATAGGGGAAGAGGAGGCAGTGGTGTGACCCGCAGACACAGATTGTGGACACAGGCGTTCGTCCCACTTATTACGGTGCTTGGATGCCATGTGGCGGATCATGCTGGTGGTGGTGAGTTTGCTAGTGTTCACGCCTCGGCTCAATTTCGTATGGCACAGGTTGCAAATTACTATTCTTTTGTCCACACTTTCCTCCAAAAAGCGCCATACTGCGGAACATCTACCCCTTGGCACGGGAGAATTCCACAGTTGCGGGCCTGTTTGGTGTGGCCCACCTTCTCCTTTTTGCCACCCCACTGCCTCTTCCAGTCTGTTGCGGTGCTGCAGATCCCTCCCCCTCTGTACTGCTGTCCTCGCTCGGCTTTCCACCTTCCCAGGTTGGGTCAGTGACCTCATTGTCCACCACCTCCTCTTCCACTTCTTACTCTGATCATCCTCCTGATTTGTTAACCTAACCACAACCTCAGTGATTGACAACTGTGTCTCATCCTCTTCATTAACCTCTTGAGACAGTAATTGGGGTTGACTCATTGGCAACTGTGTCTCATCATAATCCACCTCATTAAGCACTTAATGCCGTTCCCCACAGTCCTGTTCTTGTGACTGTGAATGCTCAAGAGGTTGGGAATCAGAGCACAAGATCTCATGTCCCTCTTCAAGCGTGCTTGGCGAGAGGGACAAATCAAGTAATGGCGATGAAAAGATGTCCTCGGAATATCCGAGTGTGGTATCACTTGTTTAGCTAGACTGTACATGGTGGGAGGAAGGCGGATCAGGGTGAGGATTGTGTTGACCAGACTCCTGGCTACTGAGACTGGACTTGGTGGAAGACAGGGTGGTGCTTAACCGACTGGAAGCATTATCTGCTGCAATCCAACTGACCACCTGGTCGCACTGGTCTGACTTCAAGAGTGGTGTCCTGCGCTGCCCTGCAAACTAGGACATGAAGCTAGGTATCGTGGATGATTGTTTTTCTTGTGGTCTGGCAGCAGGCACAGTTTCTCCGCGCCCAGGGCCAAGGCCTCTGCGTGTACCATCAGCATCACGGCCACTTCCCTGTCCCTTACTGCTCACCTTCTTCATTTAAATGTGATATATGCTTGAAAAAAAAAAAAAACACTCTAGTCATCCTCTCTCGCCTCCACCCTCCAGCCCCAACCCATTTCCCCTCGTCTCTGAACAGGTCCCTATAGCAACCATTTCTGCCATATTCTAGAAAATCTAAATTTTTTCTTGTTGTTTACCAGATGAGCTTCCTCACAAACCAATGAAATTCTAACGAAATTCTCCCATTCCATGATCGTGGGTACAGCACCAACCTCCCCAATGTCGGATAATGCACTTCCTAGCCTGAAAAAGTAATTTGGAAGCTATTTCTCGATGTTGAGAGATATCCATTTTCCCCATCACTCCTAGTATACATATCTCGAATTGGCTAGGGACTTTAAAGGGAACCTGTCGCCTCTACTATGCTACCCTCACTGAGCGTTTCTAAATGTTCATTGTGTTACCCTAAACATATAAATTACACTTTTAATTTCATTTGCAGACAAATTCAATAAGTATTATGCATTTTTGTACTTCCCGCCTTTTTTGCAAATGAACATAAAAGAGTCATATCTTACTCATGTGACCAGAGAAGAGTCATATTTTCAAGCTCAGACTCATCTCAGGTTAATTTGCATATGTATCAAATCGGTTTTTTTACACAATAAAAGCACACAGAGCTATGGGATCTGGGTATTGCGGATGTGCTAGCGGCCATCTAGCAACCCATGTCCTCAGCTCTATACCCATAACCCATGTCCTCAGCTCTATACCCATAACCCATAATCCAGGTGACAGGTTCCCTTTAATCCGATGGTATTGCTCTATTCTATCTCTGACCTTTCTCCAGAACTCTTGGATCTTTAGGCATGTCCAAAGTATGTGAACATCATCCACCCCTATCTCCCCACACTTTAAACATCTAAAGACTTTGGGTTTATAACACTTCATTAAAAACTTGGGGGAGTAATAGAGGCGATATAGTATGTTGAATTGGGTAATTCTATGGGAAAAGTTCTTTGAAATCCTATTTTTCCCCTGTATAGCCAGATCCCAGAACTCTTCTCGCTGCTCTTCTCGCTGGGGGTTTATAGCATCTTGCCATTTATGCATTAAGCTGTTTACTGCTATCTTCTTAGTCTTTTGTTGTAAAAGACATTGGTATATTTTGGAAACTAATTTCCCCCCTGTTTTTAAACCAGAAATGTCAACTAACGGCTGCGGAAGGGTAGATATCAATGTACCCCGCCCCAGCAGCTTTCTCAATATTTGTTTTATTTGTAAGTGGAAAAACCACAGTTCTGTATTACCCAGACCATACTCCTTTTTAAGATCTTCGTATAATATTATATCGCCATGTCTCCATATCTGGCCCAGTTTATAGACTCCATGCTTCCACCAAATCTCTTGTTCAATTTCTTTTAGTTCTATTAGGTGGGTATTCTCCCACAATATGGTGTCAGCATGTAGTCCAGCCTGGGTCCAGAAGGCCCTTGCTTCCTTCCAAACCCTTTCCATCAGCTCAAACAGCGGTATCTTTCTACTTCCCTGTTGTTCCAACACACCTGATGAAAGATAGTACAGTTCTCCAACCTTGCATTAATCCCTACTATCATGGATTTATATCTTTGCGTGTTACTCCACGTTATCATGTTTTTTATGTGGCCGGAAATAAAATATAGTTCCAGGTCTGGGACTGATAGTCCCCTCTCCCTCTCATGGATATACAATATTTGTGCTTTTATCCTTGGTTTTTCCCCTCGCCATATCAAATCCATTAAAAGACTAGCAATTACTTTAAATATTTTTGGGGGGATTATTGCCGGTGCATTCCACAGAATATAATTCAGGGAGGGTAATAAGCATATTTTCACTAAGGAGATCCGACCTGCCATTGAGACATATAATCTTTTCCATATGTCTATTTTCTTCCTAATTTCTTGTATTTTAGGGATCACATTCAGCTGGACATATTCCTTAGGATTTGGAGTTATTTAAATACCCAGATATTTAGCGGGTTCATTGCTCTTCTTAATTTCCAATGCTCCTGGTATAAAATTGTTTAGAGGATCAATCAGGACACAGGCCGATTTAGACCAATTTATCTTAAGACCGGCATGCTTGCCGTACTGATCAAATACCTGGAAAATCTTCGTAAGTGATCTATGTGAACCTACAAACAGCATAATATCATCCGCATACAGAGCAATTTTTTCCTCGTGCTCACCAAACCTAAACCCCACGATTTCTTCGTCTTGCCTAATCATATCTGCCAACGGCTCCATAGCTGTAGCAAAAAGCAGGGGGGAAAGGGGACACCCCTGTCTAACCCCCCTACCAATACCAATATTCTCAGAGTATTCCCTATTTAGTATAACTTTTGCTGAAATTTCAGTATACAGCAGCCTTACCCATGATATAAAGTTATCTCCAAAACCCATTTTCTTCAATGTTATAAACAGAAAGGGCCATTCTACAGTGTCAAATGCCTTTGAGGCATCTATGGTAACAATTAGTCGTTAGCCGCAATTCGTGGGTTCAAGCTGGGTGTTCACAAAATAGCGCATAACATTATCGGTTGTAGTTTTGCCTGACATAAATCCCGTCTGATC